>NW_025856740.1:0-1383 GCF_002878395.1 Capsicum annuum
TATCTAAGCCCTCTAAAGGAACAAAAAATTTTGGATTACCAATACACTTCTTTAATAAAGAAACATGTAACACTAGATGCACTGATGCCAAATCTATAGGAAACTCAAGCTCATATGATAATTCCCAAAATGACTCAAGATCCTGAAAGGGCCTACATATCGGGGATTGAGCTTCCCCTTTTTACCAAATATCTTTACTCCCTTCATGGGAGAGATTTTGAAATATCAAAAATCACCAATCTCAAATTTGATATCCTTTCTCCTTACATCTGCATAAGATTTATGTAGGATCTGGGCTATCTTAAGACTCTCCCCGATCAATTGAAATTTCTCCAAAGCATCGAACACTAAATATGGCCCTATCAATGCAGTCTCACCTACCTCAAACCAACTAATAAGAGATGTACATCTCCTCCCATATAGATCCTCAAATAGAGCCACCTAGATACTGGAATGATAACTATTATTATAGGCAAACTCAATCAAAGGAAAGTGACCATCCCAACTACTTTTAAAGTCGATAACACAAGATCTCAACATGTACTCTAAGGTCTGAATGGTTCTCTCTGCCTGACCATCTGTCTGAGGGTGAAAGGCTGTACTGATATGAACTTGGGTACCAAGACCTTTTCTGAAAAGCCTTCTAAAAATGAGAGGTAAAATGAGTACCTCTATCTGAAATAATGGACAAGGTGACTCCATGCAACTTAACCAACTCTTTAATATAGAGTTTGGCATAGTCCTCGGCTGAATAAGAAGTATGGACTAGCAAGAAATGGGTTGATTTGGTCATCTTGTCCACAATGACCCAAATTGAATCATGCTGACAACGAGTATGAGGCAAACCCATCACAAAGTCCATGTTTACCTCTTCCCACTTCTAAGTAGGAATACTGAACTCCTACATTGAACCACTAGGATTTTGGTGCTCAATCATAACCTACTAAAAAATAGAGCACTTAGCTATAAACTCTGCAATATCTCTTTTCATACCGCTCCACCAATAGGTCTCCCACAAATCACAGTACATCATAGTGGCCCCTATATGAATAGAGTAAAGCGCACCATGTACTTCTACAAGAATTCACAGTCTCAACCTATCTACACATGATACACAATCTACTATGGAAATGCAACACACCATCTCCCCCTTGGGAGAAAACCTCTACTTTCTAATCTCTGACTGACTCCTTCCACTTAGCTAGACTGGGGTTCCTGTCTTGATTTTCTTTCACACGGCAACCAAAGACAATTCAAAACTATTCTGAACCCATACTCTACCCTCAGCTGATTCAACCAAACAAACACCTAATCTAGCCAACTGATAAACCTCCTGAACTAACTGCTTCTTATCATTCTCAACATAAGCCACCCAACTTATAG
>NW_025856741.1:0-3187 GCF_002878395.1 Capsicum annuum
CGACATCCCAAAGATGTGCATACTGAGTATTGAACATATATTGAATAATTAGAAAATTCTTCATTACTTTTGATGTTTCTTGTTCTCATGATAAGTTGGTTGGACCAATTAATTTTGGGATTGAATCCCTTAAAATCTGAGTATAAGAGATGAATAAGGGCTCATTGATCGGTCATGTGATTTATTAAGATGCATTAATACAAGATGATCACAACTGAGTTTACTGTCAACCTACAGTTTGACATTCATAAAGTTGCTTGCTCAATATAAATTGAGTTAAGAGCATAATTTTTAGATTATTTAATCAAGACCAGTCATCTTAATAATGCTGATTTGATATTGAATACCTTTGATAAATAGCTGAACCATTGCAAATGAGAATAAAACTTCATGTGTTGGTTTGAAATATGATATATTATATACAAAGTACTTGTATGCATCAAACCAAATAAATTATGATTAATTCACTCTCAAAGTTGGTTCTGAGTCAGGAACCACAAGTTGTCCATCTAATAATTTTGATGTGTTATATACGATTAATGAATATACCATAATGCACAATGATGGATTCTTCAAAGAAGATGGAGGATGTATGTTAGTTTTCCTAACATAAGGGAGAGATTATAAGCAACTATGAAATATGTTAGGAATTATCATCAGATCCTCATTCAAATGATAATTCAAGTCAAATGCCAAAAGCATCTTATATTTAAGTTTCAAGTGCTTCTATTTTATGTCCTTAAAGGATAAAGTCTATGCATACGTGAAGCTTGGTAGACCAATCAGTTCCAAATGAAATAATCCTTGAAAAGTATAAGGAGAAAATAATCATAATAAGAAGGCAATGTGCTCTCGAAGAGCCTACGACATAACACTTCATTAAACCTTATGAGAGGTTCAGGTACCTGAAAATAATGAAGTGAAGAGATCTCAAAATATTATGTCACATTGTAAACCGATACAATATGATATAATCATCAATATCTTTGATACAATATTGGCGTAGTATTATAAAAGATTATTAGGATCTAAATTCTATGTTTATTTAAGCATGCTGACGTAGAAATATTTATCAAGTGACATGAAATAATGCATCTTGATAAGCATAAAACTTATTTGATTTGCAATCCAGATACTTGAAGATGTCACTCATGAAAGGTTGAATATTGTTACTTGACAAAATCTATATGAAAACATTTTTAAGGATTCAAAATATTTGAAGCATATAAAAGTTTCTAGGAAACTTATTTATAATCCTTATATTGTATAAGCTTATAGCTTGAAAATTATAGGAACTCTTAGAGAGTTTTCAAAAGCAATAGATTATTTGCTGAAACGAGAAACACACCAAATTAGATTGGTCCTGAAGTACCATATCTTAGTGCAATTGATGCACTAATGTGTCTTGAAAATCCTACAAAGCCTGATATAGTCTTTTTCGATTAATTTGTTAGCAAGGTATAGTTTTGCTCCTACTAGGAGACATCAGAGTGAGATCAAACATACATACGGTACCTAAAGAGACTATTGATATAGTCTTATATTATACTAAAGATTGTAGTCCCAGTCTTGTTGGTTATACTGATGCTAGGTACTTATCATACCTGTATAAAGCTCGATCTCAAATAAGTTATATGTTAATATGTGGGGGTACTGCCATATCTTGGAGATATACAAAAAAGTCTATCTAGCCACTTCATTGAACTGTGTTGAGATCATAGCTATTCATGAAGCTAGCCAAGAATGTGTATGGTTGAGGTCCATGATACATCTCATTTGAGAAAAATGTGGTTTAAAATGTGACAAAGTACCCATATTTTTTGTGACGATAATGCAGCATGCATAGCACAACTTAATGGAGGATTCATAAAAAGAGATATAATGAATTATATTTCTTCAAAATTTTTATATACATATGATCTCCAAAAGAATGGTGATATTAATATGCAACAAATCGGTTCAAGTAACAATGTAGCTGATTTATTTACCAAGTATCCTCTAAGTGCAACTTTCAAGAAGATGGTACAAGATCGGGATGCAACGGTTCAATGATGTTCTCATTAGGGGAGTTAATATGTGTTGTACTCTTTTTCCCTTACGAGATTTTGTCCCACTGAATTTTCCTTATAAGGTTTTTAATGAGGCAGCCTATATGCGTATTGTTAGAGATGTGTACTCTTTTTCCTTCACTAGATTTTTTTCCCATTGGGTTTTTCCAGTAAGATTTTAACGAGGCACATTATCTATCAATTAGACATTCAAGAGGGAGTGTTATAAATATATTACCATATATAATGAATTTCTACTTTACCATATATAATGAATGTCTACTTTACCATATATAGTGAATGTCTATTTATGGAAAAAATTAAAAATCTCAAGGTTAGTTTTCCCCCTATAAATAAAGGGGTTTTCCTTCATTGTAATTAACCCATCAAGAACCTCTCAAGAGAAATAACAATAACTCTCTCTTCTCTCTCTATTCTTCTTGTTCTTTGCTTTAGATTTCATAACAATATTTTTATATTAATAAAAATTATTTCAAGATCTAACAAAATAATAATTAAATTATTTTTTTAAGGAGCTCAACTTTATCGAAAGTCAAAAGAATAAATTTTTGAACTATGAGAATAAGGATCATTACTTAGGGTGTGTTTGGTATGAAGGAAAATATTTTCTTGAAAAACAAGTTGGCTTCTTACTTATTTTCTTATGTTTGGTTGGTGGATGAAAAATATTTTTCGAAAAATATTTTTTAGTGTTTGATTATTGAATGAAAAAATATTTTTCAGAAAATACATTTTAGTGTTTAGATAAAGATTAAAAATACATTTTAGAAAAATAATTTTTAACCCTGAAAAATATTTTTTTAGGGTGTGTTCGATATGAAGGAGGAAAATTATTTTCTAGAAAAGTAAGTTATTTCTTACGTATATTCTTGTGTTCGTTATGCAAATTGGGTAAGTATATATTTTCTAAAAGTATTTGTATATTTAACAAAAATAATGAGAACAAATAGGATAAGAAGGATGGGATAAGAAAAAAATTTTAAATTTATATTTAAAAATTAAAATAAAAAAATTATTTTTTTTGGGGAGGGGGTTGGTAGGTGGGGGTTGAGGTGGTGAAAATAGGTAGTAAGGGTGGGTAAGAAAAAATTGAATTTTTTAAAAAATAATTTTTTTAA
>NW_025856742.1:0-2844 GCF_002878395.1 Capsicum annuum
AACAAGCCCTAGGGTTTTCATAGAAGAGTCTATTTCAAGGAAATTTCGCCGTCAATCTTCACAAATTCTTAATTTAAGGTATTCTTAGTGTTCATCCATGGGTCCCTTTCATCCATGGAGCTCAAGAATCATGTTTTAAATTATAAATTTTGATTTTCTTGTTGTTTTTTGACTATATTCATGTTAATGATTGTTGTTTGGATTCAAGGTTGTGTCTTGATGTGTTTTTCATGAATCATGTGAATAGGTTAGTTGGAAACCCATGAATTTGGGTGGTTCAAGATTTCTAAATTTGTTAAGTACACCTATGCTGAATATTATGCATGCAAGGTGTTTGATAAAATGCTTAGGATGCTAGAAATTCATGTTTACATGGTTCCATGATATCTAAATGACAAGTCTATGTTAGCTATATACTTCAATATTAACTCCATGCTATTGATGTGTTGCTATTGTTGTGGCATGAAGCATGTATGATAATGGAGATATACTATATGAACATGAAATATATCCATGCACTCCCTACCATGCTTAAGATGTTGAAGAACTACATAAAGTATAATATCCCCTACTTATGACAATGTGAATTGTGGACTCCAATCTTATGATCAAGTCAGTCATGTTGTATCAGTTTCCTTCCATCGAGTCCTGGGGGTTTTCGTACCTGAAAATATAGCTTTGTGCCCAGAGCCATGTCATGTAATCAGGATACTCTCAATCAAGCCATGTTCTATAGAATTCAATCAGTAATTTGACTCAGGAAAATCCAGTAACCTCAGTAATCTCAGTAGTTCAGTAATCTCAGTGATCCCAGTACTCAGTAATATCTGTAACCTCAGTATTCAAAGTCAATCTCACTAATTTCAGTACTCTCAACCAGTCCTCAGAACTCAGTACATTCCGTCAGTTATCGGAATCCAGTAAACTTAGTTTACCTCCGCTAAACAATACCACTAGTATAAGTCTAGTTAATCAGTATCAGTTCAGCTAATCAGTTCAGTTTAGTTATTCAGTTCAGCCCAGTTATTTAGTTCAGTGTCTTTCAGATGGGAGTAGGATTCAGCACCGAGTGAGCCTAGGAATGGGAACTCACCCGCTAGATTAGGACTGAGATCCTTAGAAGCAATTCCTAAGTTCCAAAACTACGTAGCCAACGTAGGTATGAGATGTCACCCGTTAGATAGGACTGACATACTCAGGGGTTACCCGTTAGCATATTTATATGTATAGGACTGATAGCAGGAGTCACCCGCTAGATTAGGACTAACTCCACAACAGATGTCTTTACTGGTGGTGCGGTACTGGCACCCTTCCAGTCAGGGCAGAGATTGGACCCCAGCCAGCTTAGCTTGGGGCATGTCGGTTAGATGAATACATCCCACAGTTTTAGTTACAGATTCAGGACTATCAGATATAGTCAACTCAACTTAGTAGTACAGATTCAGTACTGTTAGATACAGTCAATGCTTATCATTGTAAATAGACTTCAAGATCACCCATTAGCTAGGACTGATCTCAACTATGATTAATCAGTATCAGAATCATTGGATTTAAAGTTCACCCGCTAGATAAGACTGATCTCAGACTAAGTCAAATTATCCTTATTATTAGTATACTCATGATCACCCGCTAGATAGGACTGATCTCAGATTTAGTTACTCCAAGTGAACTCAGATAGTTCCATCAGAACTTAGACTATCAGATACAATCACTCAGTATCAGTTACATCGGTTAGGCCAATCATACAGTTATATTAGTTATATCAATTTTCTGAACTCATGTATCAGTCATATCAGTTATCAGAATTCATGATATCAATATTTAGATTCAGGATTATCAGACACAGTCAACCAGACCAGTTTTTCATAATTCAAACTGTCAGAAATAGTCATTCATCTATTCAGTATCTTAGTATCAATAAACTTATGTTTCCAATATTCAGACTCAGTAGTCAGTATCTCCACGAGTTCAGTTACAGTTATGTATGCATGTATGTATTCTCACGTTCATATTAGTCAGCATTATTCATGAATATAACCCTTTTCATTTAACCTACCTCACTCGTATACTCAGTACATTCAGACGTACTAACGCATTTGCGCTATGGTTCTTTCTCTTATTTTACACTATAGGTTCAGAGGCACGAGCTCCAGATCAGCAGTAGCATTCTAGTGTTCAGAGTTGGCAGTAAGTCCTTCTCATTCAAGGATGATATGATTATTGCTACATTTACTATTCAGTTCAGCCAAGTTCAGTTCAGTTACTCATTTCAGCCCAGTTATTTAGTTTAGTGTCTTTCATATGGGAGTAGGATTCAGCACTGAATGAACCTAGGGATGGGAACTCACCCGCTAGATTAGGACTGAGATCCTTAGAAGCGATTCCTAAGTTCCAGAACTACGTAGCCAGCGTAGGTATGAGATGTCACCCGTTGGATAGGACTGACATACTTAGGGGTTACCCGTTAGCACATTTATATGTATAGGACTGATCCCAGGAGTCACCTACTATATTAGGACTAACTCCACAATAGATATCTTTACTGGTGGCACGGTACTAATATCCTTCCAGTCAGGGCAGAGATTGGACCCCAGTCAGCTTAGCTTAGGGCATGTCGGTTAGATGAATACATCCCACAGTTTTAGTTATAGATTCAGGACTATCAGATACAGTCAACTCAGCTTAGTAGTACTGATTCAGTAATGTTAGATATAGTCAATTCTTATCATTGTAAATAGACTTCAAGATCATCCATTAGCTAGGACTGATCTCAACTATGACTAATTAGTATTAGAATCATTAGATTTAAAGTTCACCCGCTAGATAGGACTAATCTCAAACTAA
>NW_025856743.1:0-1871 GCF_002878395.1 Capsicum annuum
CACATATTTTTCATATTCGATAAGTCTTTAGCGGCAAATGAATACATGGTGTATTCTTTTTGAACCTTCATCTTGAAGAATTCTTTTAGTTCCCTTTTCTTCTCCTTGCCAAGCACCGCAAATATGTCCACGTTCTTCGGCGGCCCCTGAACTTCAATAACTATTGGAGCGGAGGAGTTGCAATTTTTACTAATTTCAGAACAGAGAGAATTTGTCTAATTTTTCTTCTCTTCCTCCTAACCTCTATTGTAAGAGTGCATGGCTCCCTCACCTCGTTGGATGGTATGACACCCCTCCTAGATTTCAACTCATCGGCAGCTTCAGCAATAGCCTCTATCTTTTCAAGGAGTTTATCCTCTCTGCCCTTGCACATTTTGCATTTACAATGAGAACATAGGGGTAAGTAGGGGTGAGAGGGACCACTGTAAGGGTGGGAGGGACCGGTATAGGGGTGAGAGGGAGGACCTGTGCAAAGGGTATTTTTAAATATATTTATTTTTTGCTGAGCACCAACACGCTCATAATCACGACTGGCAGCGAAAATAGCAGAAGGATGGCTACCACCATCACAAATAACTCCACCAGCAACACCCCCAGAAGAAGCACCCAGATCTGTTGCAGTTTGAGGTTGGTCGTAAAGAGCTTCAACATTAGGCTGACCTTTCCTAACTGCTCTTCTTATGGATATTTCTCTATCCAATTCCTACTTTATTAACTCCATCATTGGTTTTTTTTTTTGTATCAACAAGACCCAAAGTAAGAAAAGAAATCATCCCAGCTCATCAAAGGTAGGCACGATCCAAGGATGCACAACCTATAAAAAAGACAGGAGAAATTTAAATTATATAATAATAATTTGCAGTCAGTTGGGTTACATGGAGCTCGGGTTATGTTAACACAACCAACTTATGCAACAGACGATCTAGCTGCCGCAACAGCTGATCTGTATGTTGAAACAAAATGATAATATGTTGCATCAGATTACCCATCTGTTGCATAATTTGCAGTAGATGGATAATCTGTTGAGTAGGGTTCAGAGACTAGAGCAACATATAGTTAATTTGTTGTGAAATATGGATTGTCTGTCGCAACAGATTACCCATCTGTTGTACCAGTTGCACTGCACATCCAGAGGGTTAAAAAGATCAGCCTCGTTAATATATTTTTTGCTTCTCTCTACTACAGCCAACCACCTAAGGATCCTTGGATGAGAAACCTTATCTGGGTAATCCTTGAAATGCTTTCGGAGGGGAGGAATGGATTCACATGCCCAAGCCTAAAAATTGTAAACGGGAAGCAAGCAAAAAAAAGTCACAAGTATATTCAATATAAATTAATGAATGAGTAAAAATAGTGATCAATTTTACCATGAAAGCCCAAGGAAAGCCGTATAATGTGGTCGTCTTTGGCTTTAACACTTTCAATAAATATTTGACAGTCAAGTAGTAGCTGTCGTATCCCCAGGGATAATCGTTGAATTTCTTAAAATCATCAGCAAGCGCTAACAAATCATGTTCTATGACTTTCCTGACGTCTCTTGCAAATAAAACGGAATGGACAAACCAAACTAAGCATAATTTCTCCGTGTAGTGCTTTGGTATGTCTTTATTCTTGAGATCCGCCATTAAATCCTCCACTTTGTAGCTAGGTCCAACAATGCCCAACAACCCATCTTTTTTTACCTTGCGTTTGTTGGACCCTTTGTGGGGTGTTATCTTGATGGGAGGTTCTTCTGGACGATCGCATATCAAGCCCGTCACAATGGCAAACTCTTTTAATCCCAAAAAAACTGGCATGCCACAGTAGTTGATCCATACTTCATCCATCTTTTTTTCGTGCTCCTTCGGACAGCCATCATCCCCCGCATACTT
>NW_025856744.1:0-3423 GCF_002878395.1 Capsicum annuum
TTTAAACTTGCTATTTAGAATATCCTTATCCATTCTAAATACAAGCATATACCAAATATTAGATCAGCAAACAATCAAAATAGAGTCAAAACAATGATCAATCTTGCTAAAAAGATCTAATGATAACACTAAAAACATGTATACCTTGGAGATTCATATCATCTAAGTACTAATACTCTACTAGCTCATTCTATAGAAGGACAAAAATTCATGTCTTTTTTATTCTCAAGTGCCATTATGTAAAGAGAATAAAACAAAGAGATTAACAAAAAGTGTACCTTATAAGAGATCAGTAAGATACTATACACATTAATACAACAACAACAACAACAAACCCAATATATTACCATATAATGGGGTCTGGGGAGGGTAGAATGTACGCAGTCCATACCACTACATCCGAAGAAGTAGAAAGGTTGTTTCCGATAGACCCCCGGCCTCACACTGATTAACACAAGCTCTATAAAACCAGCAGTTCAAAGATCAAAGGGCATGAAGTGAACATAACATCAAAAGGAAGTGTTATAGATTAATAAAAGATACTTGAATTTATTTTTGGTATTCAACCTATATTGTGCATATTTGTGAAGCCAATTGATGGCCTAAGACACCAAAAGGTAGAGTTGGACATAAATCAAAGTAGCCTAGAGGATTAAAGTTTCAGAAACACCATATACATGCATTAAAATCATGTACTTATTTTTCCCATTAGAAAATTTCCAGAATACTATGATTCAGAAATTAGAGAAAATAGGGTTACACATACATATGGCTTGATAGGATAGAAAAATATGATACAGAAATTAGAAAAATATAGCCACAACTATATATGGCTCGAGAGAATATAGCATAAATATGACACAAGCCCGTGAACTCATAATATGGCTTTCTGTTTGTCCTAAAGGGCAGCTTGTAATTCACCAAAATAAAAAAGGATGCCTATCTATGGAATTGTACAGCAATTTTAAGAGCAGAAAGAGCTATAGAAATAGGTTCCTGGCCATAAAAGACATAGTTTAGGATACTAACCATAATACAGCCTAGAACTAGCATGTTTAATAGGGAGGAATGCAACTCCTAATTATGTGAAGAACCTGGATTCTATTAATATGCTGGAAAGGCCATTTTCCATGATATTTGATAGGATTAAGACCAACTTTCTTCTGTTATTCCTCTCTGGCAAGCATACAGTGGTAAGGACAATCACTAAGGCAATCTCATTATTTCCATCTCAGGTAAAGTGGTTCCTGTAAACTGGATCAGCATCGCCAACACTGGCATGAAGGAGTCTAAAAATAGAGGAAAACATAGAAAGAAAGAGAAGCAAAGGACACCTTTCCATCAAACTATACACATTAATAGCACACCAAAAATAGACACCTAGTCTTTATTTTATCATTACTAGAAAACATTTAACGGCCCACCAAATATCAACACTCGTATGTGTTTATATATTTTAATAAGCATCTTATTATGAATCGTGAAACAGATCTTGCAGTGGTTGAGAGGGACGTTTTTGAATTTGTTAGTAACCTGACAAAATCAACTGGGAATGGGATTGGTCTCGAGTTACGGGAGTCCAGGTTAATGGTTTTTAACGTCCCTGGTACTCATTTTATACCTATCGATGCAATTACTGTTAAGAGTCAGAGATCTATTTATTTGAAAGAAGTTTCATTTCATTCTAAGGATCCAAGGCACAAAAGTGAAGTTGTTCAACTGATTAAAACTCTTAGATGGAATGTTATGGCCAGGGATTTAGAGAGAGCTGAAAGGGTGACTTTGGTGAACAGAAACAACCCCCATGAGTTCCATGAAACAACACAAACTCATGTAACATCACTAGTTAAGGGCAATTCTATTGAAATCAATCTATTCCATACCTCAATAAGTAAAAAAAGACCTAATCCATACCTTAATAAGCTGAAAAGAATGGAAATTAAGATAAATTACCTTAATAAATTAAACAAGAAACGAAATTGACATGAAGTAATTGCTTGCGGATGAAATTGAATGCGGATTCTCCCAGTGAATGCGATTGTTTCGTAGAGGAAATTGAATGCCTATAAAGAAATTAAGGAGATGAAAAATCAAGGGTTTTGTAACACCTCGATTTGCTAAACCGGAATGCTACACGGTACTCATAACCCCGAGGGACCACAAGCTAACCCATGACTGATATCTGTATATGTATACTGCAAATTATGATATAATAATGTGGAATACATAGAACTGTAAGGCTATAAGGTTCAATTGAATACAATCATGTGGGTGAGAATACCCAAAACAACTCAATTGGAATATAAATCTGAACATAAATCTAAAAGCCTCTAAACTATCTGAGTAGGAGTTAAAGGAACATGTCTCCAACTAACTTCATAAAAGTGAACTGAAGAATTAAATAAATGAATCAAATCATATTGTCCTCAAATCAGTGAGGACCCACTGTGTCTCTGCGACTGGAATGCTACCGCTACTGCTAGGCTGGAGCTCGTGTCTCGGAACCTATGGTGTAACATGAAAAGAAAGCACCATAGCACAAATGCGTCAGTACAACTGGAGTACTAAGTATACGAGAAAGGTAGGCTAAACATAAAGGGTTTTATGCATGAATAACACTGACTAACTAATATGAACGCGGAGTACAAACATACATATATAGAAATTGGGACCGTGAATACGTGATAGCATGACCTGTAAACAAATACATAGTTTACCGATAACTGTCATGACTGATATTGAAATTGATAACATGGACGACTATATCTGACAGTCCTGTATATACTGAAATCTGAAGAACGCCCTGAGATCTTTTACTAAGACTGATATTGGTTTAACTGACATGCCCCATGCTTGCCGTTATGGCTAAGCTAGGGTTCAATCTCTGCCCTGACTGGACGGGTGTCAATACCGTACCACGGGTAAGGACAGCCTTTGAGTGACCCTTATCTAGCGGGTACTCAATGAGAATGGTGGAAACCCTAAGCTGACGGGTTAAGCCACCTTATCAACCCTAATCTGATGGGTTAAGATGTCTCAACCTATACTGGCTATGTAGTTCTGGAGCACAAGGATGACTGCTAAGAATCACACCCTGAACTGGCAGGTGAGTTCCCATCCTTGGGTTCACTCGGTGCTAACCTCTACTCCAATCTTGAGGGACTGAACATAAATAACTGACCGTGCATGACTTAATCTTACTGAATTCCATTGACTGGCGGAATGTTACTGATATCTGACAACTGACTAAGATCATGAGGTTTTCCTGAGTCACATGACTGACTGAAGTCTATGGAATCATATCTTGAGTTCGGATATCGTGAAACATGACATGGATCTAGGCACACAGCTATAGTTTTCGGGTACAAGTACCCCTAGGACTCGATGAAAGAAAACTGACACACATGACTGACTTGATCATAA
>NW_025856745.1:0-1097 GCF_002878395.1 Capsicum annuum
TCTCACATTCATGTTATATAGTCAGTTAGCACTGCTCATGCATTTGAACCCTTTGCATTCAACCTACCTCACATGCATACCAGTACATTTAATCGTACTGACACATTTGCGCTATGGTGTTTTATTCTATACCATAGGTTCGGAAACACGAGCTCCAGAGCATCAGTAGCATTCCAGTTTCAGCAGTCAGAGTTAGTAGTGAGTCATCATCCTTTGAGGACATGATCATTACTTTATTTCTTTATTACATAGTTTATTTCAGTAGTTGGAGCTAGTTGGGGACATGTCCCATCAACTCCTTATTCAGATAGTTTAGTTTTAGAGGCTTTTCAGACTACAATATGATTAGACAATTTTGTTTCAGTTTTTTTGGTATTGATATATTGTAATACCCCGCAAAGTTCTCTCCTAGTCTGAGCCTTAGAGTGTTTTTGGTAAAGAGAAAATTTGAGTCTACAAAAATTCAAAAAAATATATCTTTCCAAGTTTGTAACACTTTGAATCGTGTTGTATTTCCATCAATACCAATTTCATCAAAATACGATATCGGATGAGGCAGTTATGGCGTTTTTACTAAATGGTATCGGAATAGCCCAGGTTTGACGGTCAACCTGGCGGACCGCCAAGTGTCCCGTCAGGCCAAGATAGAATATCCCACGGCCAAAGTGGTGGACCGTCAAGGGGTCCGTCAGGTCGAAACAGAATGGCCTATTCCTGATCCTCGAGTAACGGATGATCTGGTGGACCGTCAAATTCCTAATGGACTACCACTTCGATCGTCACATCGATGCAAAATGTCTCAGTTTTTTTACTCGAGTGATGGACGACTTGGTGGACCATCAGTCCCTCTAACAAACCATCAGATCGACCGTTACAGACCCCGATCAACAGTTTTTAACTCTTTTTATTTAAAGGGCATTTTGGTATTTTTCACTCTTTCCCCAACCTCTATAAATACCCACTTAAGGGTTGAAGGCCTCATTTCTTTTCTCTTCTTTCACCCAAAAACTAGGGTTTCCAAAATCAAAAAATTCTCTCTTCTTCCACCAAAAATTTAGAGAGAATCAAGAGAAAAAATCAAGAATTCTTCCGAAGGC
>NW_025856746.1:0-2997 GCF_002878395.1 Capsicum annuum
AATACTGTTTGCAAAATGAAATTGTGCAAATAGGCAGGAGGTTTCATATACCTTCACAATACTCATTGAAAAGTTTAATGACATACTCAGTGAGAACGAGGCTTGGTGTACCCGTATGACAGTATGACCTTTTAGATTTGTGGAAATTATAATTATGGAAACATAAATATGAAAATACGTGTCATGCAGTTGTAAATTAATGAAAAGATATACAACATAAAAAATATAAAAATTTAAAAACATAATATGTATTTTGCAGATGAATTTTGTTGTATTGAAAATTCTTAACAACTGCATATGTATTTGGCTGTTCTGTAAAAAAGTACTCTGCATATATATTTTTATTTACATAAGGATTTTTTTTCAAAAATGCTGGTGTGCTTTCAACATATCATGAAATATGGAATTCATCTTTTTGTATCAGTGCATTTAATTTTTTTTATGTCTGGTTGTAACAGCCACAGAATATGTGTATACGCTACACGACAAACAAAAGCACTTCATTGTTTGCATCAAGAAAAAAAAGTGCTCATGTAATGCTTTTCAAATAGATGAGATACCATGTGCACATGCTTGTGCGGTGTTGGAGAAAAAGAATTTTGAGAAGGGGCCATACTGTTCAGATTTGTTTAAACCAAAAACTGTTTTGAAGACATATGATGTTCCAATCTACCCGTTGCCACACAACGATGACTGGATAATTCCAGAGAGCATACGTGATGAAATAGTACTGCCTCCAAAATTCAAAAGACCTCCAGGAAGACCTGTAAAGTAGGATCATGGGAAATCAGGTCGGGATATGTTTGCAAAGTAGAATATCAACTCATGCGGTGGTTGTGGGGCTAAGGGTCACAATAGGCGTTCTTGTAGGAAATATTGAAAATGATACATTTCTTCTTCTGTATTATTTCTTAAAATATTTTTTTTCATTTTTTATAATGATGAACTAATTCAATTTAGTTAATGCATTTATGAATCATTTGACAATTGAAAATAGTAATATTTGAATAATGGAGCTATATATGTTTCAAAAGCTGTACATTACACATGTATTTTCTAGCAGCGGTTCATATGTATTTTTGACATAGTAAATATATTTTAGGTTAAAGGTGGTAACTTTGATTAACCAAACAAGTATATGATTCCTAATTGTTCAAATGTTTAAATTTATGTGACATATTCTGCAAATATATGTTTGAATTGTATAATGTTATTCTGCATATGTATTTACATTGTAAAAATACATTTGATGTATAATCCATATGTATTTTTAATAAAAATATCATCACTGCATAGGTATTTTATAACTAAAATCAAATCTATAACTGCATTAAAAAATTAAATTTATCTGTAATTCAAATTCTCTTGTATAATGATTTAAAATGAACACATATCAAAATTATATATTAGGTTTGATCTATATGTATTTTCCATTAGCTTTATATTAACACGGCATATGTATTTTTTTGACAAATATTTTTAATGTATAATCCATATGTATTTTGTAGCAAAATATCAACACTGTATATTTATTTTGTAAATAGCTGCAATAATTTTTAAAATTTCACTTTAATTTAAATCCTAATTTATAATTATAGGTAATAAAAACATCCTCAAAATGCATATAAGGTATGTTGCAGTTGTATTTTTGTAATGTTTGATTCTAACATTTCATATGTATTTTTATGCTGAAAAACAATTGATTTATACAACATATGTATTTTTCTGCATAGTATGAAAACTACATATGTATTTTTTAACTAAATCTCACAGTAAAAGGGAGAACTCCATAAATCTCACACTACATATTATATTTAACAATATAGGAAGGTGGTGAAAACTTGAAAGAACAACAACAACATAGTAAAATACATATTATGAATGTTCTATATGTATTTTTGCAATATTTGATTTTAACACTGCATATGCATTTGTAGGCTAAATACAATTGATTTATACAATATATGTATTTTTAAACATAATATAAAAACTACGCAAGTTTTTTTTTAACAATATCTCACAGTAAATGGTAGAACTCCATGAAATAGAACCAATTCAAAACATAAAAATTAGTCTGTACAATCAAAACCTACATCCATAAACTAGTTTCTAAAATACAAAAAACCAAAAATCCATCAACCATCATACATCAATAACTTAAGTGACACTAGTTATTCTACTTTGCTTTGCAGGCCTCAATGTTGCTTCGATATCACTAATGGCATTTGCTTCTTATTTTCGGATCCCATAGTCCCACAAAAGTGCAGCATATCTTGTACGTAGTGCGTTGGGGTCGAACTCAGTCGCAATAACTTTGTGACCATAAGAAAGACACTCTGCATACATAATCATAAAGACACCACAATCCCTACAAAAAAAACAAATCTGATTAAATAGTGAAATATATTTTGTACAAACATACAATTTTGGTATATGTAAATTGAAAACTTACAAGCTTTCACTCAGTTGTTGATAAGTTCACTTACAATTTCAATTAATCTTATAGTAATTACATGATCAACTATGTGTATTCGTCTCGAGTAGAGTGATCAATCGACCAATATTTTTTTTAAATTATTCAAATTAAGTCATTATCAGTACTAAATAAATTAATTTTGACTAAATTAAAGATGAATTGATAAGTCCACTTACAATTTCAATTAATGTATTCGTCCTTAATAGAATGATCAATTGATAAATTTTATTTAAAATGATTCAAATTAAGCAATTATTAGTAATAACTAAATTGATTTAACCAAAATTAAAGACAAGACCTTAGACAAGGGGACAAACATTTGAGTTCTCTTAAACACATCTGAGCTTTACTATTTTAAATTATTTTCCAACATATATCCTATATGTTTGATAATTTTCAACAGATGAGTCATCTGTTGCAACAACTTAGTCATCTGTTGCAACAGATGTCTATATTTGTTTGATAATTTTAAATAGATGAGTCATTTATTGCAACAGGTTAGTCATCTGTTGCAACATATG
>NW_025856747.1:0-3077 GCF_002878395.1 Capsicum annuum
AGGGCTACCACATATGAACTAAAAGCACAAAAACTACAATACATAACATTAACACTTATCTTTGTCCTAAGGAATAAAATATCAAAGGCATGGATTCATTAAAGAAATCTAAGCTGAGAACATGCATGATATAATGCGAACTTCACTAGTATCATGAGTTTAAAAACTGGTCATACTCTGAAACATGAGTTTATACTTATCATGAGCTATTCAACCTAAGACTGGAGTTCATAGATTCATAAGAGATAACTCGAATCACAGAGTGAAGCTATTACATACTTGCTAGAAGCTGAGAATGGGCTTGAGCACACATGATAGGTATAAGCATAGGCCTGTGGCATGGATTTATCATGCAAGTGATGGATTTGGTGTTGTAATGACTGAAATCCAAGGAATACTCTAGAGTAAGAAGGGATCACTATCTCATCATAACTCATTATTGACATGTATCACAATTTAATTCTCAAAACTCAGTTTGGTTCTTCACTAACCATCTCCCCCTTAGGTCCAAACTGGTATTCTAAGTATGATGGTCTACTCCATATCCTCGAGATTAAGCCATAATTTTATCATTCTATTATCTACACATAAATGCTAAACTCACAGGAATAAACTAATTTTGAACTTACCGACTTTAATTAACTAATTTTGAACTTACCGACTTCATTCTTGAACAACCCATCCATAAGTTATCCTTAATTCCTAGCTTCAATATTCATCATCAAAGACTTACACTCTTATTTGCAACTATATCTACAACTCTAATCACATAATCATAGACTACCAAGATCACACTTCTATACTTATATTTTTCCCAAACCATGAGAATAAAATCATACTAAAAAGACTCAACATCTTCAATCATAACTCCTTAACTTAGCTATCAAGAACAACATAAATTATCTAACTAGCCTTTCTCTACCTAGCAACTCAACGTTACTACAACCACATAATATGCAATAATCCTCAAAAAATAATGCAGGCCCATAGCACCTTGGGCACACCTCTATACCATACTTAATTACGAACACATGATCTTACACTATTGCATACATTATTCAGGCCTACTAGATCACCTCCATATAACTAGCATCAACAATCGAACCATCAGTTGTTCAAACTTAATGTCTAGAGCTAAACATGATTTACAACCCAATCTCACACATAATTTTCACTTCAAAGCTATAGAACATAACATTAAGAAAAACTAGTACACAATGACAATCGATCATAATCATATGGCCTATCTTATTCATAATCTGTTAGCACATCCTCCTTCTTCACATCATTATTATTTACCCATCTTCATAACTAAATTACTTTCATAGCTCTATAAATTTCAACTAAACTTCCTCTTGCAATCTCAGGAAACCCTAAATTAACAATACTCAACCACCAAGTACTTACATCAAAACCTATACTTTCCTAGCATAACAAATATCATCAACAACTCTTTTCATACTTCAAGCAAACAACAATCCACGTTAACTAATAATCTTCTTCTCTAACTTTACTAAACTAACAAACAAGGGTATAACACTTCATTACTAATTCAATCATAAGCAGAAATTCAGCTATACATATTCAATAAATTGCCCTTACCACCATTCTCGCCACTACACTTCTAAACCCACAAGTTTAACTAACATAAGACTTTTAACTAAACGATACTTCTTCTGTCACTACACAGAAACCCACACTTTCAACTAACACAGAACAACAAGATAAAAAACAAGTTGCTCGTGAATCGAAATAGGCCTCACATGGCTTCACTAGACTTTGGTTTTGTGTTTTGATTAAGAAAATTATATGAATAACAAAGCAACTATGCTAGTGAATCAAAATAGGCCTCACACGGCTTCACTAGACTTTGATTTTTCACAAACATAATGATAACAAGATTACATAATACAAGAGATAGAAACTTGACACATAACATTCAACGATCTAAGAATACACCTTACTCTGTCTTAATTAAATAACTCATAAGAATGAGGGCATAACTTAAATTTGAAGGACTTATAACACACTAGAAGGCTCCTCTCAAGCCACTTTATGAAACTTCTGAAACTTCTGCCAACAAATATAAGAGCATTATCTGGGGAGGAATTGGAACTTGCCGAACATGTTACCTCAAGAACAGTATATAGATAGAGAAGTATAGATTATCATTATGGATTCTGAGGAGAAATTTAAAAGCATATCTGACTTGGGCTTAGTGCACGATTTCTACAGGCTTGATAAAGCACTTCAATTTTCGGAACTTAAAAGTATTGATAGGATACTTTTGTAGCTCTCTTACAATTCCATAACTATCTATGAAGAATTAAGCTCAATTGTTTTTGATACCTTGGAAATAAGGCATAGATGGCCTGACTAGAGTAAGATGAGAATGTATATAAGTTTCTTGGAGAACTTTTCTATAGCACGATTTAAGACTTAAAAGAATGGACACATTTCCTAAATGCCCTGTAGCCTCTCGAAGAAAAGTACAGATAACTCCGTACCATTTTGCAAGACTCTACTAGACACGGCTTCATAGACATTCTAGAACACTTGAACTCTGTGCTCTGATACCAATTTGTAACACCTCGAAATTGGGCCCCGAGACATCACATGGTGCTTAGGGTCACAAGTGACCCCAAGCTAACCCTTCTACTGGCATAAATCATAAGCAACTAAATCTATACAAATCTATGAAAAATAACTCTTTTTTGAATTTGATCGAATACAAAACTAAATTTACAAGATTACAATTCTGCCTTTACAACCAAAACTGAAACGGAATACATCAACTTCTACTGACTGTCTATGAAGCCTCTACTAGTACTGACTATAGGTAGCTGGGTCATGACTCCCAACTATCCCAACTCAATATAGCTGGATAAAGAAAATACAATACTTCTTGAACTGTATAACTAACTCAAGCCCTTGAATCAAAAGGACTCATCACCTGCTTACTGGATGTCGTGAACTGACTGGATTTGAAAATGTACACTATACCTTGTACCAATATTCCAAGAAGATGTAGCCCACATACGAATATGTGAGTCAGTACCATGGAAAAGTACCGAGCA
>NW_025856748.1:0-3216 GCF_002878395.1 Capsicum annuum
TCTAAATATTATAACTTCTTTAAATTATCTCTCTTTACACTACTATTGTTTATCTTAACGAGGGTATATTGTTACTACAATGTTTTCTAACTGTTTGTATTCTAAAATTTCTATAGTCTATACAATATCTAATACTTTCCACTCTACGCTTTAGCAGACTTATATGATTTATGCAATTTTCTAAATTTATAAAGTCTGAAATAATAATTGCTTCTAGTAATTCTGTAGTTTCTATTATTTCTATTGATTTATTAGTCTTTGTTCTATTCTTAAAATATCTTTTCTTTGTCTTATTTCTTTATATAAATGATTATATTCTCTTTGTATTTGTCTCGCAGAAGGTTGTTTTCATGTATTTTTACCCTAAAGGAATAATTACTTGGTCACAACGTCTCTCATAATGACTTATTCTTTTATTATGATTAGATATGTCAATAATAATTTCATTTAATTCCCAACTTATTTCACTTACATATTCTTTGAATAATTCTGATTGTGAAGTGTCTATACATTTTAATAAATCTAAATAAATATTTAAAAATATTTCTAGTTCTTCTTTCTCTGCCTTTTGTTTTATTTCTTCGTTTAAAAACCAATATCTTAGTCGTATATCGTTAGCAAAAGGATGTCTTTTCATTTATTATTATTTCTAGTCTTAAGATGTTTTATTAAATAATATTCTAATTCGGATATTGTAGTAATTAGTTTATCTAAGGTTATTGGGTCTTCTTTTGTAGTACTAAGTCTCTTATATTCTATGTATAAACTATACAAATTATTTTTGATTTCTTTTAATGTTTTTGTATTTTTAGGTGGTATATTCATTAAGCTAAATAAAAAGGGTGCATATCTCTTAAAATCTTATCTACCCAAATCTCATGGTTAATATAAGTTATTTGTTCTCTAACTTCTCTTAATCTATTATCTGTCTCTTATAATTCAGTCCAAACTTCTTCTCTAGATTATGGAGAAAGTTCGAATAATTTAATACTTAATTGCTTATAACACCAGTAGAACCTACAAAAATAAATTAGAATGTTTTAAATGTGGTAGCATAGAGCGCATAGCAAATACTTGTCCAAGAAAAATCAATAATAAATATAGAAATGCACAATTAATAGAAGATGTAAATGAAAATTTAACAAATGTACACGAATATATGTCAGATAATAAAAGTATATACTCTATTAGAAGAATGGAATTATTTGAAGAAGAAATAATTAAATCTAATTCTTCAGATTCTGGAGAAGAGGAATTTATAAATAAAATAGGATTAGAAAGACAAACCCAGACTATTATGATTTAGTAAATTTTATAGAAGAATGTGAACATGTATTTGAGGAAGGAAAAGGATTAACCAGTAATCAGTGTTGTTTTTGTAAATGGTTTTCAAGTAAGAACAAAAGGGAAAAATGTAGAAAATGTTACAAGGAAGGATGCATAAAATATATAGAAAAAACCAACGCACACCCATTAACGGATTTGAGAATTCCTTACCAGCTACTGTTTGAACTGGACTAGCTGTATCATTACCTGATACAGTGGGTTTTTCCATTTTAAAGAAGATGGAGAACTCTTTGGTTGGGTCTCATAAATGTGTTGAGCCTGTTGTGAAAGTTCAAAATGAAGGATTTTTATACGGTCTTGTAAAATACTTATATGTTCTAACATTTGTCCTTTTTTGTTTTACAAGGTTTTCATTATCTTGTCTTAAAACTTCATTGGCTTGATTCAGTCTTTTAAATCTTCGTTCATAGAGGAACAATGATCACAACATATAATTTTGTTTGTGTCTTTACTAATATTATATTGAAATTTTTTTTCTGTTTCTGGTCTTAAAGCTGGAGTAATAAACTAATTTGGTCCCAGATTTCTCCGGGCATAGTCTAAAGTCATAAAAACCTTTATGAAGAGGTGTTTTATAATCTTTTATGGCTTCCATTACCTCTATCCAAGTATGTAACACGCCTTGCTGCTATCCTCTGAGAACAACATAGAACTTAAACCTGTTAGAAGTATTTTTCTCAGTAAAATAGTAACTTAATGCATTTAGAACTAAAATAAAATAATTAATGTCTCTTCTATTATATTCTATCCATAAATTATCTAGAAGACATATCTGCGGCTTGTCCACTTACACATCTGGCTTCCGTCTGAAAGTTAAGTTGGATGGTTCGTAACATACTAAATTGTGAGATTCAAAAGTTATTCTTTCTAATTTTGGTTGCTCTAGCATCATAAGTGGTCTGAAATGAGTGTTTCTTATTAGTGTCTTTAGATAGTCTTGGGATGATGAGACTCCTTCCTTGCCTTTTCTTTTCCCTGTATTCATACTGAAACAAAAATTGCTAGTTGTCTTCTTTCATTATTCTAGTTAAATGATCTGCTAAGTTATTATCCTTTCCTTTAATGTGTTCTAAAACAATATTATAGATTAAAGTAGCATCTAGAAATTTAACCATCTCCTTTTACTACTATTATTATCTATTATTTTTTGATAAACTTTACTATTGCCTCGCAGTCTGTTCTTACTAGTATTTTGGGCTTATTTAATATATAAAGTTTAAAACTATTCAAACCAAAAATTACTGCTAGTGTCTCCGCATTTATGCTATTTAACTTTCCGTTTTCTTTATATTTTCCACTTGAATAAGCACAAATTTTTTCATCCTTTTTATCACTGTATTTATTGGGTTTTGCCTTTAATATTGCTCCCCATCCTTCAAGGCTTCCGTCTATTTCAACTATGAAATAATCTGTTTCTAATGGTAATGTTAATTCTGGGATGTCTTGTATCATGCGCTTAAGTTGTTGGACTAATTTTATGTCTTCAGTATTAAAAGATTTTTGGCCTGTCGATCCTGTTTTAGAGTATAGTGCTCTTGCTATTTTTCCTAAATCTTTAATAAAAGCTTTAGCATAATTTAATAATCCTAAGAATTTTTGTAAATCTTTAGTTTTGTCTAATTTATCTTGCATTTCTAAGACCTTTTTAGCTATGTGCGGTTGTAATTTTATTCTACCATATCCAATAACTACTCCTAAGAAATTAATACTATTTTTACATAATTCTATTTTCTTTCTGCTTATTATTATTCCATTATCTACAAATAATTTAGAAATTTGATGTAAATGTCCTAAATGTTCTCTCATCTTATTATTAAAAACTAAAATATCATCTAAGGAAACTAATACAAAATTTTTATAGTCTCTAAA
>NW_025856749.1:0-3371 GCF_002878395.1 Capsicum annuum
TTTTCTTTTATTATTTTCACTATTATTTTTAAGGGGGAACCTTTTAGAATCGTTCGATCAAAAGATTGGACGGATCAAAATCAGTCCAAAATTACCAAACTAACATAACTTGATTTGGTCTGTCGACTATTTTCCAAATCAAAAATTTCAAAATTTCCAGTCATTTTTATATATTCATACACACATATATATATAAAGTTTATTTTTTATTTATCTAATTATTTACTTATTTACTTATTTATTTTCTCACCTCCTTTTAAATTAAAATCGGACCCTTCCTTGATCGGACGGACCAAAAAATAATCAATTTCAGATCAAATTTTTCATAAGTTTATTTCTCTCTCTATATATATATTAATATTATTTTTTCCTTTTACATTATTAATTTTAGAATATTTAATTTTAACTGTTCTGATTAAAATCGAACAGATAAAAAAATAGTCACTTTTTAATCGACTCTTTATATTTATCCGTTTATATAAGATTTATAATTTATTTCTTATATTAAAATATGGACCGTCCAATCAAACGATCGAACGGTCCATATTTCAGTCAACAATCAGTTCAAACACACAACTATTTTCATCTCCCAAGGCAAATACGTGCTTTGTTTTTCCAAGGGAACAACGCTCCATCAACATCAGCCTTTCCCCAAAACAAAACAACCAAAACGTTCTTTCTTCTTCTTCTTTCTCTCCCTTTTCCCTACTTTTCTCAATGGAGAAAGCCTTAGCCCTCACAGCTCTCCGCCACCTGCCACCGTCTACCATCCCTACACGAGCCTCTCCCCTATTTTCATCGTGGCCAGTCCATCAGTTCAAGAAATTTAGAAGAAATAGTCATTTTTGTGAAAATCGGCCATTTATGGCTTTGAAAAGTGCAATTTGAAGGAGATCTCGGCTTTAAATTCAAATCATGACCTGCTACTTCCCATTTTTTTATTTTGGGGTTTCAAATCCGGACTTTCAAGTCCGAATTTGTACCTATAAATAGGGAAGCCTCTCCATATCTGAAGATCATAAAAAATTAGAGCAGAAAAAAAAGTTCAAGGTTCGAAAATTAGAAAGAAAGGGAAAAACGAAAAAAATGAGTTGAAAGGGTTTGTTAAAAGTTAGACGCAGAAAATCAGTGAAGAAAAAATTCGAGTAAAAGAACAGTGAAGGGAGTCTTGGATAGTTAAAATCGAAAAAACAGACAAGCGAAAACAAAAAAGGAGAAGGGAAATTTTTGAGTTCTCGAAATTCTGTGTTTGAGTTTGCGCTTACGAGCTATTCCCGTCGTCTTTTCTTTCGCCCCATTTTTCTTATTTTTTTTAGAACATAGGATTGTTAGTTTGGTGGTTGTTTATTGATTCTGAATAATGGATGGAGTTATTTCAATAAGTGTGGCTTATGAATATACAGTTTACTTCCCCTCTTAAGTTTTGTTGTTGTAGATGTCGAATAAGTAAGTTTTACCTTTGTTGTTGATTATAGGAAGTGAGTTCGTATCGATATCATTGATTCCAAAAGCTGACTAATAAATATGTGATTTTCTTAGATTCCTATTTGTTCGTTGTTGTGTTCTTTATTCGTGAATTTTTTGTGTGTTACATTAAATTTTCTGTTAAACTTTCTTGGTTTGATGGTGTTCCCTTTTTCTACTGTTAAAGCTTGATTTGTCAAAAAATGTGTCCTGCTTTGGTCAAAAACTATTTGAGGATATCAGTAATCGAATTTTTTTTTCATGAAACAGTGTGTGTTGCAAGATTCAGTTCCTGAAACAAAACTTTCTTGAAATAGTTTGTGTTATTTACAAAATTCAATTCCTAGAGGAAAGTTCATCAGTTAGGTTTGGATCTTGGTTAAGAGAATGCAGTACATTTGAATGTTACATATTAGATGTTTTAGTACGTAAATAATGGACTTTTAAGTCAATATTGGGATAGTTAATTTGCCTTAGGCCTACATTATAATTTTAATAATGACTATTTTTCATCCTTGGATGTCTGTGTTGGTAAAAGGCATGTAGTTCAAAACTACTAGTAAGGTTCCCCTTTAGTTTTGGGGTCATATTTTTCTAGCAGAAACTGTGTGTAGGACCTATTCATTTATAAATATTTTGTTTATTTTTGGATGGCTCAATTCTCTATTTGATAGTTTTTATTGTGATATATATAATTGTGGGCGAATGGACAGCAAAATAATATATTCTATCCAATGTTGAACATGTTATGCATGAACTTTGAGTGTAGAACGTAGGATCATTTTTATATTATGTGTTGCTAAATTATCGTATTTCGGTTAAGTTTAAATAATCATACGCGATGCTTTATTTATTGATTTTTCTTTAATTTCGTCTTTTTGTTTTATTCAGGATGTTTTGGATAATTAATCTTTATTTTTTTTTCTCTTTTACATGAAACACTCGAGAGTTGGAGTTCTGCAACAGAACTCGTCTTGACCTAACATCGGGTCAACCGCAATTAGGATCGCAGAGCTTCGGGATCGCATTACTTGAAACTCAAACCCCGAAATAGAGTCTAATTTTCTCTTTAGTTTGTTCTCCGTTAAATTATCCGTATTATATTGTTATTATTATTATTATTGTTTTGCAGCTCACTGTATGTTCATTATTGCTTTGTTGTGATAACTTTATTAATTCATCATTTTATAATCTCTTCTTATGTGCCGATCTTTATTTTAAAAATGAGACATTATTGTCATATTATTGTGATTAATGCCTAACTAATCTATAGAAGCGATTTTAAAAGAATTAGTGAATCTTCAATTCAGCCAATTGTTTAGTTAAGTCATCTTGCTTTTAAAAGGCTAGCTAATAAATGAACGCAGTAATTCCCATCATTATTTTAGAATAAAAACGAATCTTTAAAATTAAATTAGTAAAAAAATAAGTCGCCAATTTTAGATTTGAATAACCGATTTCAATTTGCTTGATGAATAATGCTAACTTGTGATGTTATTTTACAAACGTTATTAGATTTTTTCAAACCTCCAAGGAAAGAAATGTTAGGTATATATATTTATCCGCTACTACGTACGAGGTACATTATTTTCAACACTACCTAAAGTTATTTTCATCATTACTATCGTTCATATTCATTACCAATATCACTACTTTACTATTGCATCATAATTATCATCACTTTTAAATATCATCGATATTATTATTACTTCTATTTTCGATTACTATCCTTATTACTATTAGTTATTATTATTATTATTATTATTATTATTATTATTATTATTATTATTATTATTATTAATAATAATAATAATAATAATAATAATAATAATAATAACTAATTAGTAGTAGTAGTATGTTCCAACATATTTATAATCTGTTACCTATCTTTTCACACTCTTGAAAAG
>NW_025856750.1:0-1610 GCF_002878395.1 Capsicum annuum
GACTTGAGGAAGCATTACTAGTGGCGTGGTATGAGAGAGGATGTAGAAGATTTTGTAGCTCATTGCCTTTGTTGCCAGCAGGTGAAGGACAAGCAGATGAGACTAGGTAGATTGCTTCTGAGGTTACCCATTCCTTAGTAGAAATAAGAACAGATTTTTATAGACTTTGTGACTAATTTGCCTCACTCTTCGCATAGTTTTGATAGTGTTTGGGTCATCATGGGTTAATTGACCCAGTTAAAATATTTCTTTTCGATCCAAGTTTCCTTCAGTGTCGAGAGGTTAGCTTGTATCTACATTCATGAGATTGTGTATCTGCATAGTGTGCCAGTGTTTATCATTTTAGATCATGGTTTGATATTCACATCTTACTTTTTGAAGACTTTTCAGGATGACTTAGGCACTTGGGTTGATCTTACACTGTTTCATCCCTAGACTGATGACCAGTTAGAATGGACTATTTAGGTTTTAAAGGATATGTTTCACGCGTGCGTTATGGATTTTGGTGTCCAGTGGGAGCAATATTTTTCTTTATCAAAGTTTGCCTATAATAACAGTTGCCATTTCAGCAACGATATGGCTCCTTTTGAGGCTTTGCATGGTAGACATTATCGCTTTCCAGTTGGTTGGTTTGATCTTTTTGAGGTTAGACCTCGAGTTATGGACTTTCTTTGTGAGTCTATGGATATAGTCCAGGTTATTTAGGATAGACTTCGAGCAGCTCAGAGTAGGCAGAAGTGTTATGCTGACCATAGACTTTGTGTCTTGAGATTTGGTGTTGGTGGTGTTAGTGTTTTCCTTTGAGTTTCAACCATGAAGGGTGTGATAAGGTTTGGAAGAGGGGCAAGCTTAGCCCCAACTATATGGGTTCATTTGAGACTCTTTAGACTGTTGGTGATGTGGTCTATGAGTTAGCTTTTTCCTCAGATTTTTTGATTGTTCATTCAGTTTTTCATGTTTCTATGCTTTGCCATTATATTTTTGATGAGTCCGATGACAATTATTGAGAGTCAGTTCAGTTAGATGAGTGGTTGTCTTTTGTTAAGGAGCTGATCTCTATTTTGACTAGGGATGTTAGACGGTTGCATTCTCGAGTTTTACCTGTGGTTAAGGTTCAATGGCGACATCAACCTATAGATAAGGCTACATGGGAGGTCGAGTCTGATATGCATAGTTCTTTTCCCCTAACTCTTCATTGATATAGGTATTACTTTGCCTTAGTTCGAGGATGAACTAGATTATTAGTGGTGAATGATGTAACGACCTAAAAAATTGATGAAATATGTAAAATATGTGTTTTTGAGTAATTTGACTGTTTTACCCCTCCCAATAGTTGCATTGTGGCATTTCTGGGGTGTGGGGGTAATTTTCATGATTCTCGATATATTTTGGTGCCTTTTGTGCAAAATTATGATTTTTGATGGCTTCGAGAGCCTTATTATGGACCTGTGTTGTTAGCTTTTGATTTGTGCGATAGATGGCTGAAGGAATGCGTCAGTAGCTCCAGAATATCAATTTTAGGCTAGATAGACCTTTGGTTTAGGTCTCGATGCACCCAAGCTTATTTTGACCTATTGGTCGAAAAGTTAAAAAAGTAAAAGTATAGGCAT
>NW_025856751.1:0-2689 GCF_002878395.1 Capsicum annuum
TGTTAATTCAAATGGACAAAACGAAATGAGGCTCATAACATTCAAAATACATGACACTAGTCTGCAAAATCACTAACAACATGACGACAACATCTTTTTGAAACTGGGATAAGGCCCCCGGTCAGAGTACGAACTAAAAGCAATAAAATCATCACATGAGACAAGGCCTTCTGAAATAAGGGAGGCTCACCAACTCCGATCGTCTGACAATAATCTACTGCTTAGCGAGACCCTGGGACTGAGCCTCAGACCCTAAAATATAGGGGGTTAATACAAATGTACTGGTATGTATAACAATAAAAAAAACAAAATACATTATTATACAACATAGGTGTGAGCATTTAATAGAAACCTGTCATCTTAACACATTTGAAAACACATGGGCATAATTTGATAAATTTCAAAACTCTTTCTTTAACTCATGAATCAACTCTTTGTGATTCTTCAGAGCTCGATGGTACACCCTACAATCTGTAATTCCGTGGGCTATATGGAATCTGCCTTTGACTAGGTGGTCAAGCCCCAAATCTAAGTTTTTCGCAAGGACTGAAGTATTTATAAGGAGAGACACGCAAGACCATACGACATGGTTCTATGATTCCCAATAAAATCAATAAGTCATGGTAGTACACAAGACCATAAAGCATGGCTCCTAACCATAGTCCCAAATTGGGACGACATGAATCAAGGTACACAAGACCACAAAGCATGGTATCATAACTCCATGTCGGCAAATCACGATTTCTAACATTCAGTCTTTTAACTCATACTTTCTTCGGGCATCATCTAATTCTCTGTAACCCCATTTTTAACCTTTTCTAAATATGCATCTTTTTGAATTCAAAATCCAAAAATCTGAGTAAGATCTATATTTTTCGTCTGTTTTGAATCTGCTATGGCATTCATCTTCTTGGTATCATCATACCAAGACTTGAAAGTCATATCTCTAAGCCATAAATTATCATGTTACAGTTCTTTAATTCAAAACATAATGTTTAGACCAATAAATCATTCAAATAGTATTAGAGAATTTGTATAACAAAATACATAAACTTATGCAAAGATTCTCTCTTTCAAGTCTTAAACATGTGGTGGTTCATTACTTTGTAGCAAATGATGCAACTCTTTAAATAATGACTTTTTGTTTATATTAACAATAATACAACCTTTCTTCAGTTCATAATCAATATCAAGCCCCACACAATAGTAAAAAACTTATCTCATGCTTCAAAACATGCAATTGAACAACCCATAACATGTAAAATTAAGAGGTATCATAACAAGAGAGGGGTTTCGTCATTCATGCTCTCGATTTAATCTTTACAAACTAAAAATTCATATTTACATATACACGAGTAAAAATCAATTTGAAGGGGAGGCCTCAAGTCCAAAACAATATATATATCATTGAAAAGGGTTTCATTATTTGGCTATTCAAAATAATTGTTGAAACCTTTGTTAGAACCATCATAACATGCTTTCAGAAGATTGATAAAACCATAACTTATGCCCATAGATTTTTTAGTACAGCTCTACTATAACGCCCCGAAATCTAGTTTTCGGGGTGCCACACGGTGGTCCGAACTACAAGTAGTCCTAAGCTAACCCTCGCTGCCTTCTAACACATCTGAATCTCAACATACAGAAATATAAGTATAAAAGATGATGAAATGCGGAAAACTATCTGAATATATCTAAATGTACAAATCTCATCAATCTGATTAAGCAAATGTTGAAAATCCGGATATTAACTCAAAGGTCTAAATATAAATCATTCTGAGCTGCTGAGTAATTCTGAGAACTTACATTAGGATATCTATATTGCTGAATGTATGATTAGAAAATGACTGAATTAAATAAGAGTATTACCTTTGACTGGATCTGAGTTTACGGTTAAAAGGTGAGGGTACTTGGATCGCATGTATGCTACTGTTTCCCAAGTAGCGGCCTCAACAGACTGATTTCGCCAAAGAACTTTAAGCAAGGAAACTTATTTGTTCCTTAGTCTACGGATCAGAGGATCTAAAATCTCAACTGGAATCTCTTCGTATGAAAGATTGTTCAGAATATCCAAACTTTATAAAGGAGCTACAACAGTGAAGTCATCGATACTCAATCTCATAAGCTACTGTACCAATACAACTCAGAATCCTATAAGGGCCAATATAGCGGGGACTAAGCTTCCCCTTCTTGCCAAATCTCTTCACCCCTTTCATGGATGAAATCTTCAGATACACTAAATCACCAACTTCAAACTAAAGGTCCTTTCTTCTCACATTTCCAAATGATTTCTAATGACTCTGGGCTGTTTTCAATCTCTCTCTAATTATCTTAACTTTATCCATAGCTTTGAACACTGAATCAGGCCCAACCAAAGCGGCCTCACCCACTTTAAACCAACCTATGAGTGATCTACATCTTCTCCCATAAAGAACTTCAAACGGAGCCATCTGAATGCTATCATGATAACTGGTATTATAAGCAAACTCAATCAATGGAAAATCCTCATCCCAACTACCTTTGAAATCAAGAGCACACGCCCTAAACATATCTTCTAGATTTTGGTTGGTCCTCTCTGCCTGACCATCTGTCTGTGGATGAAAAGCTGAAATATGGTGGACTTGGGTTCCCAGACCCTTGTGAAAATCTCTCCAAAACTGGGAAGTAAACTGAGTACTCCTATCCGAGA
>NW_025856752.1:0-6184 GCF_002878395.1 Capsicum annuum
AAATAAATAAATGTATCAAATCATATTGTCCTCGAATCAATGAGGACTCACTGTGTCTCTGCGACTAGAATGTTACCACTACTGTTGGGCTGGAGCTCGTGTCTCGGAACCTATGGTGTAACATGAAAAGAAAGCACCATAGCGTAAATGCATCAGTACAATTAGAGTACTGAGTATAGAAGCAAGTTAGGCTGAACATAAAGGGTTTCATGCATAAACAACACTGACTGACTATTATAAACATGGGAGTGCAAACACACATATATAGAAACTAGGATCGTGAATACGTGATAGCATGACCTGTAAGTTAATACATGGTTTACTGATAACTGTCATGACTGATACTAAAATTGATTACATAGTTGACTATATATGACAGTCCTGTATATACTGAAATCTGAAGAACGCTCTGAGTTCTTTTATTGAGATTAATACTGAAACTATGGGAAGTAGTGCCTAATCGACATGCCCATATATGTTGTTATGTCTAAGAGGGGGTCCAATCTCTGCCCCAACTGGAGAGGTGTTAATACCGTGCCATGGGTAAGGACAGCCAGTGAGTGACCCTTATCTGGCGGGTACTCAATGAGAATGGTGGGAACCCCAAACTGACTGATTAAGCCACCTTATCAATCCTAATCTAACGGTTGAAGATGTCTCAATCTACACTGGCTACGTAGTTCTGGAACACAAGGATGACTACTAAGAATCACACACTGAACTTGCGGTAAGTTCCCATCCTTGGGTTCACTCGGTGCTAACCTTTACTCCTATCTGGAGGGACTGGACATGAATAACTGACTGTGCATGACTTAATCTTACTAAATTCTGTTGACTGGCGAAATGTTACTAATATGTGACAACTGACTAAGATCATGAGGTTTTCCTGAGTCACATGACTGACTGAAGTCTATGGAATCATAGCTTGAGTTCAGATATTGTGAAACATGACATGGATATAGGCACACAACTATATTTTTCGGGTACAAGTACCCCTAGGACTTGATAGGATTAAACTGACACACATGACATGACTTGATCATAAGATTTGAGTCCACAATTCACAATATCATAAGTAAGGCTTTCATAATAAGAATGATTCTCAACAAACTATCATATGATCGGGAATGCACATAACATGTATATACTTGCATGGCTTCAATAACATGGTTATTCCATATCACAACAATATCATGAGCATCTCGTACAACTTCTTCAATTCAAGACAATAGCACGGGGATCACATTGAACATAAACTTAGAACATGGAATAGTCATTTAGGACTTATTATGCCACAAAAGCATGATTTCAATTCCCTTAGGTAATTTAACAAACACCTTACATGCACATCTTATGCATAGGTGGATTCATCAAGATTACAAACATTCAACCACCAATTTCACACAAATATACGTTAAATACCACCATATCCTCAAAATAAGCATACAAAGATCCCATCTTAGGCATCATCAAACTCCAACCACGTGAACATCAACCACCAAAAACATAAACTTCATAATACAAAATTTAGAAGATGGTTCTTGAACTTCATGGATGAAAGGAGTTCATGAATCAACAAACGCATACCTTAGAAGGAAGATTCTTGATGATTGACGGAGGAATTTCCTTGAAATAGGGTCCGCAAGCTTAGTTATGCAACCCTAGTTGTTTTTCTCTTTTAGTGCTCTTGGATGATGAGCTTTGAGATGATAATAGGGTTGTAATATGTTTAGAAGCTATATATTTCGTAGGGTTAAGTTTAGGGACGTGTAAGGAGTGTTAAAAGACTTAATTAACCTGAAAAAAACTCAAAACGGAGTGTTTTTGGCACCTGGCACTGACTTAGGCGAGCCAAAGTGATTGCCTAAGCTAGGTTGGGCGGCGCCTAACCAACCACCTATGTTTAGTTGGGCGGCGCCTAACCAATCGCCTATCCTTTCTATCTCTCACGAAACACGAAAATGGGCATAACTTTTCGCTCGGGTATTGGATTAAGATGAAATTGGTATCGTTGGAAAGATAATTCAATTTTATACAATTTGGTGGGTCTAAATCAGAAAAAATAACACATTAACATCGAGTTATACTTGTTCAAAGTTGACCCTTGAAAAATTGAACATTAAAACTTGATGGATTCAAAAACTCTTAGCTTGTATTACCTTAAGTGCCTCATATGAACATGCTTAACACATCATAAGCTGTCCTATCACTAGGATATTCATTGTAAGTCATGTACTCAAGTATGAATCATAGGTTAGGAGATTTCATACGTAGGTATACTTATTCACTTCCTAACTTAGAAACATGCAGGGTATTACAGTATCTCCCCCTTGGGAATATTCTTCTTCGAATGTGAATTTACTGAGAAGGGATACAAGACAGTAAAACTTGAAATGAGCATGAAGAACTCAAACTTGATATCATGACTGACATGCTAAACATACTGAACTCGTGCATATCTGATGCATAGACAACTGACACATAAATGCATGACTGAGTATGAAACGGTTAATAGGTACCAAGTTTATACTAGAAACATGAACGTGAAACTGAATAAGATTAAGGAGAAGTGCTACATTGAGCTTGATCTGAATTAGCGGGGAAGAGGTATGGATACTTGGTATGCATATATGCTTCTGCTTCCCAAGTAGCTCCCTCATGAGACTGATTTCGTCAAAGAACCTTGACTAGAGCGACTTCTTTGTTACTCAATCTACAATTCTGATAATCTAAGATTTCAATTGGAATCTCTTCATTAGAGAGGCTGTTTTGAATGTCGATGATCTGAATAGGGATAAAAACTGTTGGGTCACATATGCACTTCTTTAGCAAAGAGACATGGATGACTGGATGGACTGAGGCTAGATCTGAAGGCAACTCAAGCTCATAAGCTACCTTGTCAAAGCGACAAAGAATTCTGAAGGGACCGACATACCAGGGACTGAGTTTCCCTTTCTTACCAAACCTCTTCACTCCCTTCATGGGAGAGATCTTAAGATAGACATAGTCAATAAGCTCGAACTCGAGATCCTTTCTACAAATATCTGTATAGGACTGCTATCGGCTCTGAGCAGCCTAGAGTCTCTCTATGATCAACTGAACTTTCTCTAAGGCGTTGAATACTAAGTTAGGTGCTATGATTAAGGCCTCACTAACTTCGATCCAACCAATCATAGATCGACATCTCCTACCATAGAGAGCTTCGAATGGAGCCATCTGAATACTAAAATGATAGATATTATTGTATGCAAACTAAATCAAAGGCAAGTAGTCGTCCCAACTTCCCTTGAAGTTAATTGCACACGCCCTTAGCATATCTTCAAGAGTCTTAATGGTCCTCTCTACTTGACCATCTGTCTTAGGATGAAATGTTGTCCTGAGATGTACTTGTGTAGCACGACCCTTTTGGAATGCTTTCCACAACTAAAAAGTGAACTGGGTACCTCTGTCTGAGATAATAGATAGTGGAACACAGTGTAACCTAAATAACTCCCTGATAAAGAGTTTGGCATAATCCTTGGCGGAATAAGAAGTACGAACAGGAAGGAAATAAGCTGACTTGGTCATTCTATCTATAATGACCCAGACTGAATGATGCTGATGATGAGTTCTAGGAAAACCCATCAAAAAGTCCATGTTAACTTCTTCCCACTTCTAAGTAGGAATGGTGAAATCTTGAGTGGAACCACTAGATTTCTGATGCTCTATCTTAACCTCCTGACATGTAGAGCACTTAGCCACAAACTCTATAACATCTCTCTTCATGCCACTCCACCAATAGATATCCCACATGTCGCGGTACATCTTAGTGGCCCCTGGATGAATAGAGTATCGCACACCATGTTCTTCTACAAGAATTCTCTGCCTTAATTCATCTACACATAGAACATATAGACAACCCTGACAACGAACAACACCATCTCCCCCTTAGGAGAAAACCTCAACTTTTTGATTCTAAACTGACTCTTTAGGCTTGACAAGGTTTGGATCCCTGTCTTGTTTCTCTGTCACCTCAGAAACTAGAGATGACTTTGAACTACTATGAACACATACACCACCCTCTGAAGAATCGACTAAGCGAACGCCTAGTCTGGCAAGCTGATGGATCTCCTGAGCCATATTTTTCTTACTTTCCTCAACATGAGAAATACTACCCATGGAGAGTCGACTTAGAGCGTCGGGCATAATATTGTCCTTGCCTGGATGATAAAGAACACTCATGTCATAATCCTTCAAGAGCTCTAACCACCTTCTCTGGTGAAAATTGAGATCTTTTAGGGAGAAGACATACTGGAGGCTTTTTTAGTTTGTGAAGACATCTGGATGAACTCCAGAGAGATAATGCCTCCAAATCTTTAAGGCAAAAACTACCGCTGCTAACTCAAGATCGTGAGTAGGATAATTCTTCTCATATGGCTTTAACTATCTGGAGGCGTAGGCTATGACCTTACTATGCTGGATGAGGACACAACCTAAACCCACTCTAGATGCATCACAATAGACTACAAAACTGTCTGAACTATCTGGAATAGCAAGAACTGGAGCTGAGGTTAGTCGAGTCTTCAACTCTTGAAAGCTCTTCTCGCATGAATCTGACCATTGAAACTTAATCCTCTTCTGAGTCAATCTAGACATAGGAGATGCAATAGAAGAAAATCCCTTAACAAACCATCTGTAATAGCCACCCAAATCCAAGAAACTCCTAATATCTGATAGAGATACGGGTCTGGGCCAGTTTCTTACTGCCTTAGTTTTCTGAGGATCTACTCTAATACCATCACCGGAAATAATATGGCCAAGCAATGCTACTGATCTTAACAAAAATTTGCACTTGCTGAACTTAGCGAATAACTGGTCATCCCTAAGAGTCTCAAGAACAATTATGAGATGGTCTGCATGATCACGCTCTATGCGAGAATAGATCTGAATATAATCTATGAAGACTATGAAAAACATGTCCAAGTACTAGTTCAACACATGGTTCATCAAATCCATAAAAGTTGCAGGGGCATTGGTAAGACCAAATGACATGACTAAAAATTCAAATGACCTTACCGAGTACGAAAAGTTGTCTTAAGAATGTCACATTCTCTAACTCTGAGCTAATGATAGCCTGATCTGATGTCTATCTTGGAGAAGTAACTGGAACCTAAAGTTGGTCGAATAGATCATCAATCCTGGGAAGAGGATATCTGTTCTTGATCGTGACCCTGTTAAGTTGACGGTAATCAATACACATCCTAAGAGAACCATCTTTCTTGAACACGAATAATACTGGCATACCCCATGGGGAAACACTGGGTCTAATGAATCCCTTATCTAAGAGATTCTTCAACTGACCTTTTAGTTCCTTGCATTTTGCTGGTGCCATTCTGTATGGCAGAATAGAAATAGGTTGAGTATTCAGAAGAAGGTCTATGTCGAAGTCTATTTCCCTTTCGATAGGAATGCCTGGAAGATCTTCGGGAAAGATATCTGAGTATTCATTAACAATAGGGACTATTTCGAAGCTAGGAAATTCAGAACTGGAATATTTAACATGCACGAGATGATACACATACCCCTTAGAGATCATTTTCCTTGCCCAAAGGTAGGAAACAAGTTGACCCCTGAACGGTGAAATGCTACCCTTCCACTCTAGGACGGACTCATTCAGGAACTGAAATAGAACTATCCTATTTTTACAGTCGACTATGCATAGAATGAATGAAGCCAATCCATGTCAAGAATGACATCAAAATTAGTCATCTCTAACTCTAATAAATTTGGTGACATAGATTTCTGAGATATCATAATCGGGCAGTTCCTATATACCCACCTGGCTATGATGGTTTTACGCATTGGGGTAGAGACTGAGAAGGGCTCTGCTACGACTTTGGGACTGATTTCAAAATTTCCTACTATGTATGGAGTAACAAAAGATAAAGATGCACCTGGGACTAGTGAAGCATAAACATGAATATGGAAAATCTATAACGTACCAGTAACGATATCAGGAGAATTTTCCTGATCCTACTGGGACTGAAGAGCATAGAGCCTATTTGAGCGTTGCCCACTGGTAGCACTGGAAATAGCACCCTACTAGTTTGGGCAACTGGACTGAGCTGTAGAATGATTTTGCTGACCCTAAAGACTTGACTGTAGACACTCCCTAACCCTATGGCCTGGCTTACCACAACCAAAA
>NW_025856752.1:9184-18286 GCF_002878395.1 Capsicum annuum
CCCGCTAATTCAGATCAAGCTCAATGTAGCACTTCTCCTTAATCTTACTCAGTTTCACGTTCATGTTTCCAGTATAAACTTGGTACCTATTAACCGTTTCATACTCATTCATGCATTTATGTGTCAGTTGTCTATGCATCAGATATGCACGAGTTCAGTATGTTTAGCATGTCAGTCATGATATCAAGTTTGAGTTCTTCATGCTCATTTCAAGTTTTATTGTCTTGTATCCCTTCTCAGTAAATTCACATTCGAAGAAGAATATTCCCAAGGGGGAGATATTGTAATACCCTGCATGTTTCTAAGTTAGGAAGTGAATAAGTATACCTACGTATGAAATCTCCTAACCTATGATTCATACTTGAGTACATGACTTACAATGAATATCCTAGTGATAGGACAGCTTATGATATGTTAAGCATGTTCATATGAGGCACTTAAGGTAATACAAGCTAAGAGTTTTTGAATCCATCAAGTTTTAATGTTCAATTTTTCAAGGGTCAACTTTGAACAAGTATAACTCAATGTTAATGTGTTATTTTTTCTGATTTAGACCCACCAAATTGTATAAAATTGATTTATCTTTCCAACGATACCAATTTCGCCTTAATCCAATACCCGAGCGAAAAGTTATGCCCATTTTCGTGTTTCGTGAGAGATAGTAAGGATAGGCGATTGGTTAGGCGCCGCCCAACTAAACATAGGTGGTTGGTTAGGCGCCGCCCAACCTAGCTTAGGGAATCACTTGGGCGCCGCCTAAGTCAGTTCCAGGTGCCAAAAACACTCCGTTTTGAGTATTTTTCAGGGTAATTAAGTCTTTTAACACTCCTTACACGTCCCTAAACTTAACCCTACGAAATATATAGCCTCTAAACATATTACAACCCTATTATCATCTCAAAGATCATCATCCAAGAGCACTAAAAGAGAAAAACAACTAGGGTTGCATAACTAAGCTTGCGGATCCTATTTTAAGGAAATTCCTCCGCCAATCATCAAGAATCTTCCTTCTAAGGTATGCGTTTGTTGATTCATGAACTCCTTTCATCCATGAAGTTCAAGAACCATCTTCTAAATTTTGTATTATGAAGTTTATGTTTTTGGTGGTTGATGTTCACGTGGTTGGAGTTTGATGATGCCTAAGATGGGATCTTTGTATGTTTATTTTGAGGATATGGTGGTATTTAACGTATATATGTGTGAAATTGGTGGTTGAATGTTTGTAATCTTAATGAATCCACCTATGCATAAGATGTGCATATAAGGTGTTTGTTAAATTACCTAAGGGAATTGAAATCATGCTTTTGTGGCATAATAAGTCCTAAATGACTATTCCATGTTCTAAGTTTATGTTAAATGTGATCCCCGTGCTATTGTCTTGAATTGAAGAAGTTTTACGAGATGCTCATGATATTGTTGTGATATGGAATAACCATGTTATTGAAGCCATGAAAGTTTATACATGTTATGTGCATTCCCGATCATATGATAGTTTGTTGAGAATCATTCTTATTATGAAAGCCTTACTTATGATATTGTGAATTGTGGACTCAAATCTTGTGATCAAGTCATGTCATGTGTGTCAGTTTCATCCTATCAAGTCCTGGGGGTACTTGTACCCGAAAAATATAGTTGTGTGCCTATATCCATGTCATGTTTCACGATATCTGAACTCAAGCTATGATTCCATAGACTTCAGTTAGTCATGTGACTCAGGAAAACCTCATGATCTTAGTCAGTTGTCACATATTAGTAACATTTCGCCAGTCAACAGAATTTAGTAAGATTAAGTCATGCACAGTCAGTTATTCATGTCCAGTCCTCCAGATAGGAGTAAAGGTTAGCACCGAGTGAACCCAATGATGGGAACTTACCGCCAGTTCAGTGTGTTCTTCTTAGTAGTCATCCTTGTGTTCCAGAACTACGTAGCCAGTGTAGATTGAGACATCTTCAACCGTTAGATTAGGATTGATAAGGTGGCTTAATCAGTCAGTTTGGGGTTCCCACCATTCTCATTGAGTCCCCGCCAGATAAGGGTCACTCACTGGCTGTCCTTACCCATGGCACGGTATTGACACCTCTCCAGTTGGGGCAGAGATTGGACCCCATCTTAGACATAACAGCATACATGGGGCATGTCGGTTAGGCACTACTTCCCATAGTTTCAGTATTAATCTCAATAAAAGAACTCAGGACGTTCTTCAGATTTCAGTATATACAGGACTGTCATATATAGTCAACCATGTAATCAATTTTAGTATCAGTCATGACAGTTATCAGTAAACCATGTATTAACTTACAGGTCATGCTATCACGTATTCACGATCCTAGTTTCTATATATGTGTGTTTGCACTCCCATGTTTATAATAGTTAGTCAGTGTTGTTTATGCATGAAACCCTTTATGTTCAGCCTAACTTCCTTCTATACTCAGTACTCCAATTATACTGATGCATTTACGCTATGGTGCTTTCTTTTCATGTTACACCATAGGTTCCGAGACACGAGCTCCAGCCCAGCAGTAGTGGTAACATTCCAGTCGCAGAGACACAGTGAGTCCTCATTGATTCAAGGATAATATGATTTGATACATTTATATATTTCTCTATTTCAATTTTACAGAATTAGTTGGAGACAAGTTCCTTCAAATCCTTATTCATATAGTTTAGAGGATTTCAAATTTATGTTCAAATTTACACTCAGACTTAGCTTTCAGATTGAATGTTTTTGGGTATTTTCACCCATAATGTTTTATTCAGTTGAACCTTCTGGCCTTACAATTTTATGTATTCTGCATTATTATATCATGATTTACAGTATACAGGTACAGATATCAATCATGTGTTAGCTTATGGTCCTTCGGGTTCATGAGCACTGTGTAGCATTCTGGTTCAGCGAATCGGGGTGTTAAAAACTTGGTATCAGAGCCTAAGGTTCACTAGAGTCCTAGGAAGTCTGAAAGCCACATCTAGTAGATTCTTGTACATGGGTGTGTTGCGCGCCACATTTATGTGTAGGAGGCTATAAGATGTTTTAGGAACAGTCCCCTTTCTTCAATATTTATGTCATGCTAGTGAGCATAATCATAAGTTAAACTCTCAGTCTAATCCATTATTCTCTTATCCCAAACCATGGCCCCAAAGGCAAGAAACCAGCCAGCTTCTCAGCCTGAAGATTCTTTGGGAGAACATGTTTCCCATGTGGAGTTTAGAGCCATATTTACCACACTTGCTCAGTCCATGGCTGCATTTAATAAATGGACACCAGTCATTCCAGCCAATAAGTGGCCAATCCCAAAGAAGCTAGGGTTCGAGACTTCACCTGAATGAACCTTCCATCTTTCCATGGGTCTAAGTCTGATAAGGACCCTCAGGAGTTCATTTACCAAGTCTAGAAGGTCATTGATCATGGGTATTACTTCTATTGAGAGTACTGAGTTAGCCGCCTACCAGTTACAGGATGTAGCTCATGATTGGTACAAATAGTGGAAGTCTGAGAGGTTAGATGATTCAGGCCCTATCGAATGGGAGGAATTTGTCACGACCTTCTTAGACAGATTATTTCCCCAAAAGCTAAGGGAAGCCAAAGTTCTTGGGTTTATCAACCTCAGGCAGGGGAATATAACGGTTAGGGAGTATTCTCTCAAATTTACTCAGCTAGCTTGGTATGCTCCTCATGTGGTTATAGTCAATATAGCTAAGATGAGCAAGTTCGTGTCAGGGGTTAACGATAGCATGGTAAATGAGTGTAGGTCTGCGATGCTGATCAGTGATATGACCTTAGCCAGACTCATGACCCATGCCCAGCAGTAGAAGAGCAGAAGTTTAAGACAAGGGAGAGACAGAACAAGAGAGCAAGGCCAGGTAACTTCAACTTTGCTCACCCCAAGTCAGATGGAGGAAACCGTTCACAGATTTGCTCCAAGTAAGCCATTCCAGCTCCTTCCTCTGCTAGTGCTCCAGTGTTGAAGTTCAAAGACGACAATAGATACAAAGCGCCAGGCTCAATCTCAGGGCAGTGTTCAGGGGTCAACTTTTTTACTACCTTTGGGCAAGGAAAATGATTTCTAAGGGGTGTCTGTATCATCTCGTGCATGTTAAAGATTCCAGTTTTGAATCTCCTTACCTCAAAACAGTACCGGTTGTTAATGAATACTCAGATTTTTTTCCAAAAGATCTTCCAAGCATTCCTCCCAAAATGGAAATAGACTTTGGTATAGACCTTTTTACGGATACTCAACCTATTTCTATTTCGCCATATAGAATTGCACCAGAAAAAATCAAGGAACTAAAAGATTAGTTGAAGGATCTCTTAGATAAGGGATTCATCAGACCCAGTATTTCCCCATGGGGTGCGCCAGTATTATTCATGTGCAAGAAAAATAGTTCTCTCAAGATTTGTATTGATTACCGTCAACTCAACAAGGTCACGGTCAAGAACAGATATCCTTTTCCCAGGATTGATGATCTATTTGACCAACTTCAGGGTGCCATTTACATCTCTAAGATAGACCTCAGATCAGGCTATCATTACCTCAGAGTTAGAGAATATAACATTTTGAAGATAGCTTTTCGTACTCGGTATGGTCACTTCAAAGTTTTAGTCATATCATTTGGTCTTACCAATGCCCCTGCAGCTTTTATGGATTTGATGAACCGTGTGTTCAAGCAATACTTGGACATGTTTGTCATAGTCTTTGTAGATGATATTCTTATCTATTCGCGCATAGAGCGTGATCATACAGACCATCTCTCGATTGTTCTTCAAACTCTCAAGGATCACCAATTATTCTCTAAGTTTAGCAAGTGCAAATTTTGGCTAAGATCAGTAGCATTCCTTGGCCATATTATTTCCAGTAATGGCACTAGAGTAGATCCTTATAAAATCGAGGCAGTAAAAAACTAGCCCAGATCCGTATCACCATCAGATATTAGGAGTTTCTTGGGTTTGGCTGGCTATTACAGACGGTTTGTTGAGGGATTTTCTTCTATTTCATCTCCCATGTCTAGATTGACTCAGAAGAAGATTAAGTTTCAGTGGTAAGATTCATGCGAGAAGAGCTTTCAAGAGTTGAAGATTCGACTCACCTCAGCTTCAGTTCTAGCTATTCCAGATTGTTCAGACAGTTTTGTAGTCTATTATGATGCATCTAGAGTGGGTTTAGGTTGTGTACTTATGCAACATGTTAAGGTCATAGCCTACACCTCCAGACAGTTGAAGCCACATGAGAAGAATTATCCTACTCATGATCTTGAGTTAGCAGAGGTAGTTTTTGCCTTAAAGATTTGGAGCCATTATCTCTATGAAGTTCATGTAGATGTCTTCACAGTCCATAAAAGCCTCCAATATTTCTTTTCCCAGAAAGATCTCAATCTTTGCCAGAGAAGATGGTTAGAGCTCTTGAAGGATTACGACATAAGTGTTCTTTATCATCCGGGAAAGGCCAATGTTGTGGCTGACGCTCTCAGTTGACTCTCCATGGGTAGCATTTCTCACATTGAGGATAGTAAGAAAAGATGGCTCAGGAGATGCATCAGTTCGCCAGACTAGGCATTCCCTCAGTCGATTCTTTAGAGGGTGGTGTATGTGTTCATAGTAGTTCAGAGTCATCTCTAGTGTCTGAGGTGAAAGAGAAACAAGACAGGGTTCCTAGCCTTGTCAAGCTCAAAGAGTTAGCTAAGAATTAGAAAGTCGAGGTTTTCTCCCAAAGGGGAGATGGTGTTCTTCATTGTCAAGGACATCTATATGTTCTAGCTGTAGATAAATTGAGGCAGTGAATTCTTGCAGAAGCGCATGGTGCGTGATACTCTATTCACCTAGGGGCTATTAAGATGTACCGCGACATGCGGGAGATCTATTTATGAAGTGGTATAAAGAGAGATGTTGCAGAGTTTGTGGCTAAGTGCTCTATATGTCAGCAGGTTAAGATAGAGCATCAGAAACCTAGTCGTTCTATACAAGATTTCACCATTCCTACTTAGAAGTGGGAAGAAGTTAACATGGACACCGTGATGGGTTTTCCTAGAACTCGTCATCAGAATGATTCAATTTGGGTCATTATAGATAGAATGACCAAGTCAGCTCATTTCTTTCCAGTTTGTATATCAAGGAGTTAGTCAAGTTACACGGAGTTCCACTATCTATCATCTCAGACAGAGGTACCCAATTCACTTCTCACATTTGGAAAGAGTTCTAAAAGGGTCTCGGTACCCAAGTCCATCTCAGCACAGCATTTCATCCTCAGACAGATGGTCAAGCAGAGAGGACCATTCAGAATCTTGAAGATATGCTTAGGGAGTGTGCAATTGACTTCAAGGGAAGTTGGGACGACCACTTTCTTTTGATTGAGTTAGCATACAACAATAGCTATCATTCTAGTATTTAGATAGCTGCATTCGACGCTCTCTATATTAGGAGATGTAGATCTCTAATTGGTTGGTTCAAATTTAGTGAGGCCTCAATCATAGCTCCTAACTTAGTATTGGACGCCTTAGAGAAAGTTCAAATGATCAGAGAGAGACTCCGGGCTTCCCAGAGCCGATAGAAGTCCTATGTAGATATTCGTAGAAAGGATCTCGAGTTTGAGGTCAATGACTAAGTCTATCTTAAGATCTCTCTCATAAAGGGAGTGAAGAGGTTTGGCAAGAAAGGGAAACTCAATCCACGGTTTGTCGGTCCCTTCAGAATTCTTTGTCACTTCTGCAAGGTAGCTTATGAGCTTGAGTTGCCTTCAGATCTAGCCTCAGTCCATCGAGTCTTCCATGTCTCTTTGCTAAAGAAGTGCATAGGTGAAAACAGCAGTTGTTGTCCCTATTCAGAGCATCGACATTCAGAACAACCTCTCTTATGAAGATATTCTAGTCAAATTCTTAGATTATCAGACTCGTAGATTGAGGAACAAAGAATTCCCACTAGGCAAGGTTCTTGGGAGAAATCAGTCTCATAAGGGAGCTACTTGGGAAGTAGAAGCAGATATGCGTACCAAGTATCCTCACCTCTTCCCCGCCAATTCAGATCAAGCTTAAGGTAACAGTTCTCCTTAACTTTATTCAGTTTCACGTTCATGTTTCCAGTATAAACTTAGTACCTATTAACCGTTTCATACTCCGTCATGCATTCATGTGTCAGTTGTCCGTGCATAACATATGCACGAGTTTAGTATGTTTAGCATGTCAGTCATGAGATCAAGTTTCAGTTCTTCATGTTCAGTTCAGGTTCTATTGTCTTGTATCCCTTATCAGTAAATTCTCATTCGAGGATGAATGTTCCCAAGGGGGAGATATTGTAATACCTCATATGTTTCTATGCTAGGAAGTGAATAAGTATTCCTTCATAAGAAATCTCCAATTCTTTGATTCATACGTGAGTATACAACTTACAATGAATATCCTAGTGATAGGACAGCTTATGATGCATTAAGCATGTTCATATGAGTCACTTAAGGTAATACAAGCTTAGAGTTTTTGAATCCATCAAGTTTTAGTGTTTGATTTTGAAAGGGTCATCTTTGAACAAGTATAAATCGATGTGAATGTGCTATTTTATTCTTATTTAGACCTACCATATTGTAAAGAATTGAATTAGCTTTCCAACGATACTAATTTTGCCTTAATCCAATACCCAAACGAAAAGTTATGCCCATTTTTGTGAGAGACAGTAAGGATAGGCGATTGGTTAGGCGCCACCCAACCAAACATAGGCGATTACTTAGGCACCGACCAACCTAGCTTAGTCAATCACTTGGGCGCCACCTAAGTCAATTCCAGGTGCCAAAAACACTCCGTTTTGAGTTATTTTAAGGGTAATTAAGTCTTTTAACACTCCTTACACGTCCCTAAACTTAACCCTACGAAATATATAGCTTCTAAACATATTACAACCCTATTATCATCTCAAATCTCATAATCCAAGAGCACTAAAATATAAAAACAACTAGGGTGGCATAACAATTTTTGAGGATCCAATTTCAAGTATATTCCTCCATCAATCATCAAGAATTTTCCTTCTAAGGTATGCGTTAGTTGATTCATGGACTCCTTTCATCCATGAAGTTTAAAAACCATCTTCTAAATTTTGTATTATGATGTTTATGTTGTTGGTGGTTGATGTTCATGTGGTTGGAGTTCGATGATCCCCAAGATGGGATCTTTGTATGTTTATTGTGAGGATATAGTGGTATTTAACGTATAAAAATGTGAAATTGGTAGTTGAATATTTGTAATATTGATGAATCCACCTATGCCTAAGATGTACATGTAAGGTGTTTGTGAAAATACCCAAGGGAATTGAAATCATGCTTTTATGACATAATCAGTCCTAAATGACTATTCCATGTTCTAAGTTTATGTTCAACGTGATCCCCGTGCTATTGTCTTGAATTGAAGAAGCTGTACAAGATGCTCATGATATTGTTGCGGTATGGAATGACCTTGTTATTGAAGCCATGCAAGTATATACATGTTGTGTGCATTCCCGATCATGTGATAATGTGAATTGGGGACTCAAATCTTGTGATCAAGTCATGTCATGTGTGTCAGTTTCGTCCTACTGAGTCCTGGGGGTGCTTGTATCACTCACAGGCTGTCCTTACCCGTGGCACGGTATTGACACCCCTCCAGTTGTGGCAGAGATTGGACCCCAGCTTAGCCATAATGGCATACATGGGGCATGTCGGTTAAACACTACTTCCCACAGTTTTAATATCAGTCTCAATAAAAGAACTCACGGCATTCTTCAGATTTCAGTATATACAGGACTGTCAGATACAGTCGTCCATGTTATCAATTTCAGTATCAGTCATGATAGTAATCAGTAAACCATGTATTAGCTTACAGGTCATGCTATCACGTATTCACGGTCCCAGTTTCTATATATATGTGTTTGCACTCCCACCTTCATATTAGTCAGTCAGTGTTGTTCATACATGAAACCCTTTAGGTTCAACCTACCTTCCTCGTATACTTAGTACTCCAGTTGTACTGACGCATTTGCGCTATGGTGCTTTCTTTTCATGTCATACCATAGGTTCCGAGATATGAGCTCCAGCCCAGTAGTAGTGTGATGATAGGCGAAATTACGCGCCTATATCAATATATTTTGCCCA
>NW_025856752.1:18386-30269 GCF_002878395.1 Capsicum annuum
AGGGCAAGCCTATGGTCATTAGCTGCTACATATGAATTCTTTGTGAGAGTGAGCGCAAGGATACTTTGCTGCCCATGTTTGAAAAATATGCTATACTTGTGAGTGATTATGGGTACTATATTGTGAGACACACATGGTTGATGAGTTTTGGATAGTTGTATATGATTCTATGTACCTTAAACGTTTGCATGCGAGTTGATCACCATCACGAGTCTATGCTTGAGGTTAAATTGTTTCTACTTATAATCGGAAAGCTACTCTTCGTTGATAATTGTTGTGCTTGTCTTGAAGAATGTTTTGTGTTGTTTCTGTAAAAACCTTAAGTCAATGCTTAGAAGGACATGATATGTTGTTCGAGGACGAACAAAGCTCTAAGTGTGGGGTGTTGATGATAGGCGAAATTACGCGCCTATATCAATATATTTTGCCCATATTTTAGCCTAGTTTCGAGAACTAATTATCTATTTCGTACACTTTTAGTCCTTTTTCCTGTAAATGAGCTAACAAATGTGATTAGGAAAGTTTCAGGTATAAATGATGCAAAATACAGCAATTTATGGCTTACTTGACGCAAAAGAAAGCTCACAAACGAGATGGAAAGGAGCTGGACGCATAAAGGACTAAATCTGCTGCATGGAAAATCTGTCCCGGGCTAAAACAGCATTTCTGAAGACTTTGGGACTTACAGACACAAAGCTGGATTTTTGCCATAATACATTAACCTAGTGCAATTAGGTTATGTGTTTCATCATTCTATTTGGATTATAATTTTGTAACCTTACCCTAGTACAATTGGGTCAAGGATTTCATTAGTATATTAGGATTTGGTTATTTATTTTATTAGTTTAGTAGGAGTAGGATAGGAGTATTATAAATACCCTATCATGTTAGAGATTTTAAAAAGGGGGGGAGACATTCTGACAATTCATTCATCTCCTTACAATTAAGACATCTTCCTACAACCCATTCTCAATTCTTCATTCTTCTACTCTTAAATTCCACAACAAGAGAATCGTTACTTGCTACGGAATCACTAAAACCACACGCCAAACACCTACTATTCACGCCATCCACCATGCAAAACGTGATATCCTTCGCATTCATGGGTAACTAAATCTCTTAGTTGGGGTTATGGAAGCCGAATGAGTTACTATCTATAGCTATGAGTTTGTGAGTTCAAGACAAGTATATTGCTTATATCATTATTCTCTTCATCTTAAATCTACATTCTTTGCGGTTCAAACACAAGAACACGCCATTCTAACATCTAACCTGTTCGAGAGAAAGGTTATTTGTCTAGAAAAGAAGACGCATAGACCAACGCCAGTCTAACATCTGACTTGTTCGAGAGAAAAGTTATTTGTCTGGAAAAGAGATAATGTCAAGGTAGTAGGACACCCTTTCCTATTAAAAAGCTAGTGCCGTACCTGGACTAACTTCTTGGAGAATTCGTACCGTTAGTCACGCTTTAAGCTCGAGAGAGTTAAAGTGAAATAGTCCTTGTTTAGGTCGAGAGACGCTTGGATTTACCATCGACTACAATTCTCTATAAGCAATTACATGTCAAGACTCTACACACTCATAGCCAATAGAGACGTATACCTCAGAAGGTGGACATAACCCCAACGCCTCAATTCTCATTGTTTACAACACACGTGACAATCTCTCTTTATTTTGCTATTTTCAGTTCTTACATTCTTGTTTTGGTTACATACTACAATCCCCCCTTTCCTACGAGACTTGCACTAAAAGTCTAGTAATTTCTCTTGCTTGTTGGCCAAGCTATTCTCTGTGGGATCGATACCCAACCCAGGTTGGGTTCTATATTTGCTAACGACCGCTTTACACTCCCACGAGAGCTGTAGATTGAGCGTTATCATAGTGGTAGCATTCCAGTCGCAGAGACACAATGAGTCCTCATTGATTCGAGGAGAATATGATTTGATACATTTATTTATTTCTTCAATTCAGTTTTACCGAGCTAGTTGGAGACATGTTCCTTCAACTCCTTATTCAGATCGTTCAGAGGCTTTCAGATTTATGTTCAGATTTACGTTCAGATAGCTTTCAGATTGAATTGTTTTCGGTATTTCACTCACGTGGTTTTATTCGGTTGAACCTTATGGCCTTACAGTTTATGTATTCCGCATTATTATATTATGATTTGCAGTATACAAGTACAGGTATCAGTCATGTGTTAGCTTGTGGTCCCTCGGGGTCATGAGCACCGTGTAGTATTCCGATTCAGCGAATCGGGGTATTACAGATAGCATGATCCACCTCACTCTTTGAGTAAACCAGGATATCATTTATGAACACTATGATGTACAAATCTAAAAACTACTGGAAGATTGTATTTGTCATATCAATAAATGCCGTTGAGGCATTGGTCAACCCAAAAGTTATAACCAGAAAGAGAAATGCCTGTACCGGGTATGGAAAGCAGTCTTAGGGATATCCACCTCCCTAATCTCTAACTGATTATACCCGAATCAAAGATTAATATTGAAGAAAAACTTAGCACCCTGAAGTTGATTAAACAAATCATTTATCCTTGGAAAATGGTACCTATTCTTTATCCTCACCTTATTCAACTTCTGGTAATCAATACACATCCAAAGAAAACCATACTTCTTATGCATGAATAACATCGGTGAACCCCACGGGGATCCACTTGGATAGATGAAACCTTGTCTAAAAGATTCGTTAGTTTCTCCTTAAGATCTTTCAACTCAACTGGAGAATTTCTATTTGGGGGAATAGAAATAGGATGAGTGTTCGGAAAAATATCTATCCCAAAATCAATCTTCCTATCAGGAGGAACACCAAGAAGGTGATTAGGGACGACCTCAGGAAATTCATTCACCATTGGATGGAAAGTAAAGAAGGCTCCTCTGAGTTAGAATTTATAACCTAGACCAGATGATAGAGATACCCCTTGGAGATCAATCTCCGATATCTCAGATACGATATGAACTTTCACTTAGGAGCTAGGGAACCACCTTCCCATTAAATAACTAGCTCATTAGGGAATTTAAAGGAAACCTTAAGGATTTGACAGTCTACAGAAGCATAGCACGAGTGACACCTATCCATCCCTAATATGACATAAAAAAAAACCATGTCTAATTCAAATAGATCCACCAAAGTAGCCGGACCACCCACAGACACTATACAACCTTTATTGATTGTTTTAAATACCACTGAGTGACCCACTAGGGTAAAAATGGAAAAAATGACCTGAAACACAATCGAGACCAAACCGAAAATACACAACCACAAATAGGGTCACATAAGAAAGAGTGGACCCCAGATCAATTAAATAGTACATATCACAAGAAAAGAGTTTTCGCATACAAGTCACAACACAGGGGATGCCTAGAATAGCTAGCGAGTTGTGAGAGCATAGAGTCAGTTTCGATCAATGTCGGAGCTTGATGGTGCACCCATTATTTCCAGAACTGAAGAAGAGGCAGCAAGAACATTATTTACCCCAAAAGCAACTTTACCAACTAGATAATTTCTAAATATATGCCCTAGATGACCATATTTGAAGCACTTGTCCTTTCTTTCACCATAGTAACCTTGATGCAATCGACTATAAAATCTGTAAAGAGGATATGATGGTGTTGACTGGGCCCCACAAGCTTGAGATTGGGCACCTTGTGCCCCATAACTAATGGCACTATGATAAAGCTTGTCACCAGACGACTTTCAGTAGAGAGCACTAGCCATCGTGTAAGACCAAAAATTACCCTACTTCTTCTTAGGCCCCTCGCATTATCTCTGCCACTTTGCGATTGGCTACCACACTGGTCAAAAAAACTGAACTTCTTTCTCATCCTCTCCCTAATCTTCACATGCTTTTTTATCTCTTCCTCTTCCTGTTGTATGCTCACAACCAATTTGGAGATGTCCATGTCCTTTTTCAACAAGGCATCCACAATCTCTAAAATCAAATCTTGGGATAACCTGGAAGCAAACTTCCTTATTCTAGCCATAATGCTAGAAAGTAACTCCAGAGCATAACGAGATAACAGGTGAAACTTCAAGGCATACTTTTTTACTGGCATACTTCCTTGCTTTAATTTAACAAACCTTCTGCCTTTGCTTCTCTCAACTTTTAAGGAAAGAAATGGTCCAGAAAAGCTCAAGAGAAATCATCCCACAGGGCTAACTAAGCATCGTTACCCCTTGGCTGCTCCTATTCCCCATACCATTAGAATATTATATCTTTCAGTTGGTAGGCAGCAAATTCTACACCCTCCACTTTGGTAGCATGCATAATATAGAAGATCTTTTCCATTTCATCTATAAAAGCTTGAGGATCCTCCAATACCTTAACACCAGTGAACGTAGGAGGCTTCAACCTCATAAATTGGCCGATCGTTATAGCCTCGGAAAATAGAGTATCATAAGCACCTTGATCAGCCCAAGAAGCTACCAACTGTGCGAACATATGGATAGACTGACAAAACTCAGCATTCATCACATCAACTTTAGGAGTTTGAGAAGGACCGAAGGGAATAGGTGGAACTCTAGGAGGGCAATAAGGAACTGGACCCCTAGACTAGGTCTGTGCCCCATAAGTAGAATGGGTCCCATCAATATTGTCCTTGAGTAGGATAGAAGAGTTTCTATGACCTTCAAATCATTGAGAAGGCATGATCAGAATAGTAAAAAAATAGGAGTTAGGGAAGATTTCAGTACCTTAGACTCTACAGCTTTAAAATAGAACACAAGAAATAGAAATACTCTTAACTGCCTTATAGTGTCTCCCTTATGAGTGTGACGCACTACAAACCCTTAAAAGAGACTCTACTCGACAAAACTTTATTGGACACCCAACTGACCATTAACCTAGGATTCTGAACCAATATTACAAGACTTTATCCAGGGCCTAGTCGTGTCGGGCATTTCAAGTCCAACCAAGATCGTAGACCCCTCTCTATACCCAATCATAACCTCTCTGCTCCTTATGTCAATTAAATTCTAAAAATATAACAAGGTGAAACAAGAATAACTAAAAGACATTAACTAAAGTCTATAATAATAATCAAATAACCTTAATAAAATATTAAATCGGTGCCAACCCCAATGCCAAAACCAATACTGAGGCTAACACTAATACCACACAGCCCATGCACATAGTTACCTGACAAAGCCTCTAACTAGAATCAAGTAATATCCGATCAGGATATGCCCCCACCCATATCAAAAACCAATCCTTAGAAATAACAAAAATAAAAGAAGTACAAAGTATGAAATGGAGGCTTCTGAAGTATTGAAGCTCACCACTTTAGTCTGACTCAAAGTTTCCTCCAAATCCAAGTGACTAGTAGGAGGTATGGTAGTATGGCAGATTGATGCATCGCGTGGAGATACAGTGCCTGAAGAAAATTAGCATAGTGAACACTAGCATGTACTTAGGGATAAGATAAAATAATACTAGTAATTTAAAATTAAAGTAAACAACCATATGCAAACACATAATACATCTATATACTATGTAGAAATAGGGAACCGGGTTAAGCATGCCTTGAAAACCTTAACCTAGATTGAGTAGCTCTATCGTCCTAAAACCACCCATATGCTTTGTGGGTTCAGCTACCCATAATGAAAAGGACCCAGTGCATGTTAGCTGCACGATCGGAGAAAATAGCCTGAGCTAACTAGTACATCTCCAAAAATATAAAGTGTGACATTATGCACACGGTCACCAAGACTATCTTCATATCGGTAAACATTAGTTTCAAGTCTCAGTCCCATTGGGACTCCTACCTTCCACGGATTCGCTACTCAACCCTCGTTAATACCATATTAATACAATTTACACATTCCAACCATTTATCAAGGAGTCTTTGGTTTACGCATTAGCTGTTGGTATAGTCATACCTAAATTAGAGCTTGCAAGTCTATCCTTTTATGGCATACCAAAACAATTAAACCAAGTTGACTCCCCAGTTTCCAATTAAACAAAACCATGGCCATCAAGGCCTTTTCAAACAATTTAAAAACAACCAAACTGATTTAAGCTCCATTACTATTTATGCAATGCAAAGATTTCAAGAATAGCCATACGATGTGATAAAATCATTCTCATTGGCATTTTAACAAACAAGTTGAGGGCACACATTCTTCAAAACCATACCAAAGTTATTTGGGGGAATAAAAGTATCCCTAGATCTATTTACCATAACTATGCATTCCACAATGTCAAAATCGTATTAAAAACATAAAAGAAACATCACTAAATAATACGAAACGTTATTGAACCGTGAACATCCAAAACCCCCAACCATTATTTCAAACTATAAAAATATTATAAAAACCATACATTAAATCACATGCCCTTTGTAAAATAAGAATAAGGAAGGAGTAACAAGCCTTAAACACCAAGTAAGACGGAGAGAAACTACTCTTGAAAGCCTTAATTGATTATCTTGAAGAAGCCCTAGCTTTTTTATTAAGAGAGAATTGATAGGGATTTTAAGAGTGTTTATTTGACAATTATAGGTTAATGAAGCCTCAAAAAGTTGTTTATGTCATGGTATCCAAGGGAATTACAAAGGAGAAATGTCCACAATGCCTCTAATTTATAATAGTAAAATTACCGAAGGTGGTTACGAGTCGACCTCTTGACTCATGACCACAACATATGAATGTAACTTGGATTCATTACCCCGATAGTGAGTTGGACACCCATACACTAACGACTATATGGCTCCCTATCCCCCACTCATTACTAGACCATATGACTCTTATGTTACAGTAGTACCTAAGACAGAATCTAAAGGGATTGACACTAGACAACATATGACTCAAGATTGCCATTTGTACTCTATCCTCACCAATCTTAGTGAGCCACTCCAACTCAGAGCTAAGTCAAGTCACTAAGTTACTGATTTAATTAATGGATTGACCAAACAAACTGTCACAACCCCTACCAACTCATACCAACCAAATCATAACCACAACAGAAGCCCAACCACCCTTTCACTGGTCTCCTAATGACTAAGGTCCCCAGACCCATACCCACACTATAAGACAAATAAAGATTTGTTACAAGGACAATAAGCTTTAAGCTTTGGAATTTTCCAAGGGCCAAAACCTGGGGTGTTTTCACTCATACTTGGTAACTATCCTGGAGCCCTACTCCAATCTAAAGAACTGATCCCTCAAACCTTCTCTAAGGTTGCAAGGCATATACTTCTCTAAGAACATCTCAATGAACTATGTCCATGACAAAGAAGATGATCAGTCTTCCTAGAATCCATCTAATCTCTCCACCAATGATGAGTAGACAAGACCAACTAAAAAATAGTGCAATCCACACCACAAGTCTCAACAAGTCCCAAACAACAAATACTATCCTCAAAAGCTGATAGATATTCATTTGCATTCTTGCTCAAACCACCAAAAAACCTAGGCGAATTTTCTAATATCTTTTGATCCTTAAAATATATAGAAGGATGGGAACCCAATGGCTTATTATCTACCATCTGAGAAACTAATTATGCTAGAGGAACCTCAACTCTAGGAGCAACAGCTATAGGCTGTGCCCCCACCTCAGTACCACTCGAATCAGTAGACTATACACTATTAGATGACACACTACTAACTATCAGCAAAAACTTAATAAATTAATATCTTAGCAATAAAAAAGGAACAAACCCTGGTGGAGCCAAGGCTGGCCGCTAGCCTACCACTGGCTATGGCGGTAGAATCTCTGGCTTAGGCATAAAAATAAGTCTTGGGGAAGATGGCCTATCCTGACCCCTATGGATACATCATGAGGTTGTCCATGACCTCTAGGTCATCGATTAATAGGAGAAGTATTCCTAGGCTCGATCTCATGACCCTCGTCTCATGTAGCGGTAGCACGTTTCCTGGTAATCTGTGAATGAATAAAGTCAAATAAATACTATACAAACTAAATCAGACTCTTAGAAAGATATGAGTGGTAGAAGTAAAGAACTCTTAAGAATATGTAATAGCCTTTGAAAAATAGTAAATAGACATAATCTTTCCAATTCGTAGGACTCTAGACATCTGATCTTATACCAACAGTACCAGTGAAACCTGACTGTGATTCTAATTTGGCAAAACCTGATTTATTAGTAATGATGGCACCTACTAAATCAGCCCAGTAGGTAAGACAAACCCTAACCTAGAGCTAATGCGATGGGTTAATTTGGTAGGAATTTCCCCACATATGTTAAGTTCAACAAACACAAGTTATAAATAAATAATATTCTAAAAGAAATAGTCAACACATGAATACCAATCCCATAACCTAGTAGAGTCAGTACAAGAGAAACTAATAATATCAATAATAAAACCCAAAAGACTTAGAATATAGTCAATACATACATCTCAATACAAAAAATTGTTTACTAATAAGATAGAATGAAATAAGTAACTTAAAACTCCAAGATCTCACCATGCCATCGAAATATCAACTCTATGATCAACGACGACAGTTAGTACTAAAATATTTACCAAAATGGTAGAGAAGTGTAGTATGAGTACCAAAACAATGGGTACTCAATAGGCATCATAGTCCAAATGAGAAAAGTCATGATATAAAGGTGATAAAATGCAAGATAACATAACTAAGTCAAGGTACAGGATAAACTTGAATTATCTCTACCATCACTATGCATAATTACTACATAAATAAAAATAATAATGATAGACTAACTTAAATAATGAAGCACATGCAAATATAGCTATGAAATTGGCTCCCATACGCCAATTGTTACAAAAAAGGTAAAAATTCATTAGGATTATCCCAAACCCTTTCTAAATGGGATACATGTATTGGTTTAGTCATCATACATTTAGACTGTAGCAGTCTCACTGGGTTAGGATTCAGTGAGAGAAAGGGATTGCCTTAACTCCTAGTGTTAAATGGTGCCTACCCATCTAAGAACAAAAAATTCAAGACCCAAAAATTCCAACAAACTTCAATCCCCAACTCACACTATTTTTCCTCGTAACGACGCCAACATTTTGATCAACGCCCAAACTGCACCTCCTACTGAGGGATAAAGCAGTTGTCAAGTGAAGTAACCTAAATAGGTTGGGGTCAAACCCATAAGGAAAATACAAATATGTATCTCTAGTTTGCTGAATTCGATGGGCAGCATTGAAAGTAAATAGGTGGTTTGTTGTTGTAATCTTTAAGAAGTAACATAATTCAACTTTGTTTGTAATAAGTTGGACTCAAACACTAGAACTATGTTCCCCCTGTCTTCTCGACTTAGTAGGCTTATCGTGCTTTATAGAACCAGCCCAATACCTTACATGCAAAATTTGATAAGTTATGAACCATCAATTGTCTTGTGTACTCATTGATGGCTTTTATCCTTTGCCTTTTGAGTCTTACGATGTTGCATTACTAACACTTATCCTAGATCCCAGTTAACTATTACCTTTCAAGTCTCAAGTTATTAGATAATCGATAACCATCTTACATAGTTGATACTGATTTGCCTAAATTGACAATTAATCTTCCAATTACTATTGTAATTATATTTTCCTAGTCAATATTCCTCTTGTAGAGTAAGTAGTTATATTCTAGGCAGTATCTTACCATGTATAACTATCAAGACATCTATTAAACCAAGATAATAGAATACATACAAAGATACTAGTTTAGAACAACTTAGGACTTCTTCTACTTCGTGAATATGTCAGGGTTCCTAGAAACCTAGATAAGGGATTTAGATGCTTATGGTTGTGAAATAGTCTATGAAATTCATAGCGAATAACATTAAACAGTATCAAAATGATCCACAAGTAAAACCCAAAGTCAAAAACTGAATTATCAACCAAAATTAAGATCAATGTAATCCCAAGATCAAATTTGTATCTTGGAATCAAATATAAATTTCTATGTTTTAAGAGTGCATAAACTAACTAAAAAATGGCAAAAGGTTATTTATAGGATACAAGAAAACCCTAAAATTCAAAAAAAAAAAGAAAAATGAAAAGAGAGGTTGGTGTCTACTTACTTAGGCTACCTACAGACCATAGGCACTACCTACACACTATAGGTGGTCATAAATAAGTGTTAGACCTCCTGCATAGCACTTGAAACTCTCTAAACTGGGACTTCTATTACTTACTTTGGTCACCTATAGACCGTAGGTGAACTTACGGATCGTTGGTGCCCTTAGTAAGTGACCGAGTCTTCTTCTTCTTGCTTCTTAGCCTCTGGACTTTATGTTCTGAAACCTGTTTTAGTCACGTACACCCGATAAGTAGCACTTACACCCAAAAATTCCCAAGTATGTAGCTCAAAAGTTCAATTTTCATCTTTTCTTTAGTTTAAATCCAAAATATTATATCCTTGAAAATTTTTCCAAAACATATCATATCTCACAAAAGAACCTAACAAACTTGCATATTTTCATTGTTTTAAGCGTTGAAAGTGTTATACATCCATAGCATATCACAACATACACATATACCATACACAAATACGAGAAAGAAGCACAAATATCATCATATGTCAAATATAAGTATAAAAGGGAAGTACAAACAGCTATATATCACTTCTCGAACAATAATACGACAAAGAATAAGTATAATATACATGATATGCAATGATGATGATGATGATACTGGTGATGATGCAATGCTCGATGTTGTCGCAAAACCTCTAAATACACCTACCTAGATGAGCTCCCCAGGTAGGACCCATGGAAGGCTTGCAACCTATATCAATCCAATAACCAAAACCAATTTACATGACTTCTCTCTGGCACATCCCTCAATGGAGGGTGTATATATATGTCATAAGCTAGTGTTTCCAGTATTTCCATAGTGGTATAAATGCGGAACAAGTGTTTATAATATGAGGATGTAATGCTCACAATCAACCAGCATAAAAATTTCCCAAGCCAACCAATATACCGACTATGTGAGACAAAATTGACTCAATATGCCAATATTCCATGAATCCAATATATTCATAGGCTATAGAATGAACTACACCACACTATGCAATTGCTACAACATAAATTCAATTTTACGCTTTCTCATCAGAATATATAAAACCAAACATAAGGCTAATAACATCATATAAGACCCTACATGATTGCATATAGCACACAGTACCTCAAGGCCACAAAATACCACAACAAAGGCCTCACATGGGCAAAACACAATTATAAAGCCATTTCCATGATTAGTTCCCACACCCATAACACAATCATATACCATTATGAACTAACCAGCCTAGTTTAAAGAAAGTTAAGCTATAACCTACCTTGAATACCAAAGCAAATACAAAAAGACTCTAACGCAGATCTTTCTCATTATGAATGGACCCGGAATCAACTAAAACATACAAATATGGAATCTATGCATTTATAGAAATCCAATGATACCCATATTGCCCTTTTTAAGTGAGGGTCAAAACAGACCCCCAAAACAAATTTCAAAAAAAAGAAAGGTAAAATCAGAATTTTTGTCCAAAATATATATCCCAGAATTTAAGGAACTCAAGGTAGAAAACCCAAGTGACTACAAGCTGAATTTGGGGTTTAAATTAAGAAGTTAATAATTTAGGTGTTTTGGGCCAACGTCCCCAAATTTTACCTTAAGATCAAAATTTTAAGATAATTAAAATGATTAAACATAAATAAAAGTAATTGAAATATGAGTTTTGAGCATACCCAAGCTTAAAATGGAAGAAATTGCTCAAAAGCTTAAAACACCAACATCCAAGACTCAAAAATGGTGAAAATCTAGATAATGGGGGGTATAATCAACCAAGGTGCACGATACCTACCTTTTAGCACAAGCAAAAAAATTGTCGTTTAAGCGAGCTTGGTGTCTCTTAGGCGACACTTTGTATGTCAATTCAAATCT
>NW_025856752.1:33269-36111 GCF_002878395.1 Capsicum annuum
TCCAGAGGATAGCCCTCATATTCCTTATCCAAAGCAATAATGGGCATTACCTGAGTGGTAATGAATTTGAATTCTTCTTTGATTGGAGGAGTAGGTGTTGTCTTAGTTATTGCAGGATTTACGGCCTGTGCAAAGGGTTCTGGAGACTTCATGGCATAGCTTTTCTTTGACTGTACCGATGAGCTCGAAGATGATCCTTTATCAAAGGGTTTGTTGGTTTTAAGATCTACCAATCTGGTTGGCATTGGTGGAGGAAGCTTTGGAAATTCTGCCAAAGCTGCATACTTATTGTAGAACGGTGAGTGTAGCTCCGATTTCAGTTCAGGCCTCTGGGGACTGATGGCCTCAAGGGGGTTGATGATGCTGGTGGCAAATCAAATGGTCTATCCATTTTGGTTTGATTTGATTGGTTGTTGTTGACTGAGATTTTTCCCAGTGTTGTGGGTCTCATTGTGGCCCCGTAAAAATTCTCTTGTTAGGAAATCGGGAAGGGAATTATTTTCTCCTTTAATAAATTCTATTTGAAAATCAAAGCTAGTTAGGAGAGCTTGCCATATAGCAAATATCTGTTTTGAACCTAGATTTTTCACATCCTTCTGTAAAATTTCTTTGGCTGATTTACAATCAACACGTAGTAAAAATTCTTTATTGACAAGATCATCTTGAAATTTTGTGATACATAGCACTATAGATAAAATTTCTTTTTTAACAATGCCGTTATTCTTTTGTGCAGGGTTCCATATTCCGGATGTGAACCTGACTAACAGTTCAGGAGCACTATCATCAACTTTTTGTTTTAAGATACCCCCATACACTATATCTGAAGCATCAGTTTCAACTATCATGAAGGCTTCGGGGTTAGGAATTCCTAAGCAAAGAAGGTTCTGGACTAATTCTTTAATCTTAATGACAGCATTGGTTTGATCAGAACCCCAAGGAACTGGGATTTTCTTGAGTCTTTTATAAATAGGTTCACAGACCTGCCTAATATTAGGAATGAAATCCGCAACATAATTGAGGCTTCCTAGAAAACTTTGGAGCTGAGTCTTATCAATAATTTCATTAGGGAATTTGAAGGAGAACTCAATGGCTCTACAAATAGGTTTATAGCTACCTTGATAAATATCATGCCCTAAGAATCTTATAGATGTCTGGAAGAGCTTCATTTTCTTGGCACTAACGACCAAACCATTAAATTTAACAATTTTAAAGAAAGTGTTTAAATGTTTAAAATAAGAATCATTATTCTCTGAAAAAATAAGCACATCATCAATATAAACAATTGACATATATGTATAAGGATTGAAGATATTGTTCATGATGTTTTGAAACTCTGAAGGAGCGTTTTTAAGACCAAAAGGCAAGACGTTCCACTCATAATGTCTAAATGGGACGTTAAAAGCCATCTTGTATTTATCTTTCTCAGCAATTTGAATTTGCCAGAACCCAGACTTCATATCAAATTTACTGTAAAGATTAGCTTTGAAAGTTCTTTTTAATAGATCCCTTTTATTAGGAATCGATGTCTGATCCATTTTAATACCGTGTTCAAAGGCTTGTAATTTATTACAAGCCTAGGGGTTCCTCGCTCCTTTTCTGTACTGTTATTGACATAAAAGGCAGAGCAACTCCATGGAGAATTAGAGGTTCTAATAATACCATTCTTTAGAAGATGGTCAATTTTCTTTTTGCAGATTTCCATCATTTCTTGGTTCATTTGAATGGGTCTGGCCTTAGTAGGAATGGTTTGTTCATCAAACCCAAAAATGTAAGGAAGTTCTACTAAGTGTTTTTTCCGTTCCCAAAAAGCATTAGGAAATTCGGAACAAATTTCATTTTCAAAATTTTTATGGAGATTAGATATTTTAGTAATCATCTCCGGGGTTTTTAAAGACTGCTCAATTTTCTTTATGTGAATATCTTGTTTAAGAAAATTGATATGGGAAGAAAGTCGGTTAATTTTAAAAACAGTTCGTTATTTAATAAGGTGACCTTCTTCTTGCGAGAGGGGCCTTAATAAAGGGAAGAATAAGTTCTGGTTTAAAAGAGTTGTAAGAATTCCGTCGTAGTCACTCCAGTAAGGTCGAATCTGGTTGACAAAAGGTATCCCTAAAATGATATCTTCTGTGATATCTTCGGTGATGACGAAGTCATTAACAAGGCAAATGCCATTTTTACAAATATGAGCTTTAGGGAGCTGATAATGGATTTCCATTTTTTCTCCCATGGCTGAGTAAAGACGAGAGGTACTCTTTTAAAGGTACTTTGTAGGTACTAGGCCTTTAACAATACAGTTACTATCTGCACCTGTATCGAAGAGGGCGACTCTGTTAAGAACAAAGTCTTTGTTTATGACAATTTTTACGACTATGTGTTCGCTATAGGCTTTTATGGCCGTAATAGCATTGCCGGATGTGGAGGGAGAATCGAAGTCGGGAAAGGAACTAGGCTCTGGTTCTCGGAGATGATCATTTGGGATAATAGGAAATGCTTTATGTGATTCTGGCGGAGAAACCTTTTTGGGGAGAGGTATATTCTTTAGGACTTGATCCGTAAGAACGTTAAGTTCTACTTGGTCAAGTCGGATTTTGAGATTCTTGATCTCTCCCTTTAACATAGAGATTTCCCCCTTAAGATCAGCAATAGAAGGTTCCGCAGGTTTGTCGAATCTAGACATAACTTGTTTCATGCTAAAAGGTTGAATAATGGGTTTGGGGGGTTTCTCTTCGTGTGAAAGCATTAATCGTTTGAGTTCTAGAAGATATTTATTTCTAGCCTCATCATCCTGGATGTGTTCTATAATGTCAAACAGAATTTCTTTAGGATTTCCTGAAATGACATT
>NW_025856752.1:36211-39597 GCF_002878395.1 Capsicum annuum
TGAGAAAGTATTAATCGTTTGAGTTCTAGAAGATATTTATTTCTAGCCTCATCATCCTGGATGTGTTCTATAATGTCAAACAGAATTTCTTTAGGATTTCCTGAAATGACATTAACAGTTTTTCTGGTGCAAGAGCAGAATGTACCGGTACAAGTGCATTCTTGGCCAGATTGGGATTGATCCGTCTCATAAGCGGCGTTGATGTATTCCTCATCGCTGTAGTCGTCACTGGACGAGGCATAAGAGTCAGAAGACTCAGAAGAATCAGGAGATTTCTGGTTTCTTCAGAGAGATCTAATTGGTTTATTTTCTTCTTTCTGTTTGTCTTGCAATCTTTTGCTCTGTGGCCTGCCTTGCCACAAGTCCAACAAGTATCTTTAGTTTTAGAGGTTTTTCATTTGGTCTTTCTACTAGGCTTATAAGATTCTCTTTTGAAGGACCTTTTGTTTGAGGTGGTCTTTTTGTGAGATTTGGAGGACTTCTTCCTATATTTTTTGCTAGGGCTGGTGAAACCATAGTCCTGGCAGAAGGTTCCTAACCCATATTTGGAAGTACTATCTTTCTTAAGTTGTTTCTTAAGTTTAAGGTCAGTGCAGAGATCTATCCCTACGGTGTGATGAAACTTATCAAGTCTCCATAGGTTAAGATATCGTAAGGGATCTTTCCCTCGAATCTATCTTTAATTTTGGTTCTAACCTTTTCTGCAAACAGAGAAGGGAGACCACTAATGAATCGTTCCTTCCAGAAATCATTGTTGCAATCAGGTCGGATCATGACCTTTACTAAAAAAGTATCTTTGTGCCACCTAAAGTCTGCTAAGTCTTTGTAGGTGAGATTGTTGAGGATTTATAAGCTCCTATCTTGGAATAATTTGGGTTCTCCTATCAAATGTCTTGCTATGTGGTATAGGAGAGTGGCACAAGCGTCTTCTTTTGCGACCTGCTCTAGAATTTCTTGGCCATTTTCACTCTTGACCAATGTTTCTATGGTCCATAGATAAGGTTTTTAATGTCATCAATGAATTAGTTGTCCCACCATTGTTTTATCATACCAGTGAAACCTGATACGATCATGGTAGCTGCTTCCTTATCAGTGGCTCCTCTAATTTTGTAAGTCGTGATGGATACACCCATTTTATGGAGTTTGTTGTAGATTTGGTGTTCAGCCAAACCGTCAACATTCCATTCGGTTATTCCTCTACCATCATGGTTGAAAGTTGAGCGGTAGGGATTCTCTTCAAATTGGACGTCTGGAGGAAAGGGTTTTTTTATAATAGTTTTTCTTAGTGGAAAAATGATCACTGGTGAGTTTAGAAAGAGAGTTTTTTTGGTTGCTGGACTCTGCTTTCTCAGAGATCTTAAACTTGGAAAGTTTTTCGTTGATTTGTTCCAAGATTTTTCCTGATACTTTGAAGTCATCACTGAGATTAGGGAATTTTTCCCTTTGGAATTCAGGGATCTTAAAGATGGGGTTGGCTATAGGATTAGGGCTTGGAGCCCCTTTCTCAGGAGCGGGAGAACTAAAAGGAAGTATTGAGTTTTTAGTATCTCCTATTTGCTAGGAGATAGTGTGAAGGACTTGATTAGTATAGTTGTTTTGTTCAACTATCCTATCGAGGTCTCTATTGATTGGGGCTGATAGAGATCTATCATGTTTCTTCTTGAAGGGTGAAGCATTGAGGACTTCATTGGAATAAGGAATTTTTATCCCTTCGAGAGGAGGAGTAACGGATACAATTATCTTGTTACTCTGGGTATACCATTTATTGATGGTAACGTTAAGGGATTCATTTTAGTTTTCCATTCTTCCGGTAAACTCAAACCATCGAAAGAATTCTATGTCACATCAGAGTCTTTTCATATCGGCTATCCATAGCCGACCTAATTCCTTTTTTTGCTCTTTGGAATAGATACTGGTGTACCATTTCCTTTTTATTGCGTCCTTAGGGAGGTACCAGCGCACTTCAAGAGCTTTAAGGTCAGGTGTATACTCTTCATTAGATTTGATGACGAGTAAGCTGGGGTCAGTCCTAATTTTTTGACGAGATATGGTAGGGGGAGGTTCTATATCAGAGGCCGTAGGACTGCCTGGATCGTAAGGATTTTCAGGTTCTAGGGACTCATGGACCCTAGTGCATTGCTGATAATAAACTTTCGGGACAGGACCAGAGAAGTCGACTCCTCTTACTTTGCCCTTGTCATTGTTATTATCATTTTCGTCACTTCCCTCCTGGGTTTTTGAGCTGGAAGCTCTGTGTGAGACAGACCTTCAAAACGAAGAGTTCCGAGGGGCGTCGAAGCCTAAGAATTTTAAATCAATCGATTTATCAGGATGCTGAATAACCCTTTGGATTTGTATTTTTCGGGATAGATACGAAGGGGTTGGGTGATAGCATCAAAGTGCCATTCATTACTATGGATGACTTCATCCCAGACCAAAGTCTTGGGAACAAAGACATTGGTTCTGTCTTTATTTGCCTCCATGAGAGTGGTGACACCCCTAGGAGTTGTGAACCTAGCTTTGGGCGCTAGAGTTGTACCCATTAGTCGATAGTATACTCTGTATATTATCGCTATTTCTCTAGTATTATCCTTACTGTTCATGTTTTTTGTTTTAACATTAAGAGGTAAAACATCCATGATATTAGGATCAGTAATGTCTACTGAGAAATTAGGATAATAGTTAAAGTATACTGGGCCGTCGACTAGGTTACTCTGGATAACTCCTAAGAGTGAGTCGTCAAAATTTAATAGACGCGCATCTCTTAGGATGGCACAGACAGGGATGTCTAGACCCTGTCTAAAGAGTGGCTTAATGTCCACTTGAACAAGTCCAATATGCAGATAATTAAACTGATTTTTAAATCGGTTTATGTCGAGGTCATTTAAAAGTTGAATAATTTCTAAAGAATTATTGATGGCAACAGTAGACTCAGAAGTCTTAATATTATGTTTTTTTAGAAAACTAAATTTCCCGATTTGATAAATCGTGTTAAAAGACTCTTCTGGAATACTCCAGTTTTGAAGATTATTTTTGATATTAGCAATCTGAGTTGCTTTAGAAGATAAATTGATAGTATTTTTAGTATGAACGTTAGAATTCATATTTGAAAATACTGTCTAGAGACTGACTGGGAAAGCAAAGAATTTTCACATAAGGAAGCATAAAACAGTTATCAACTATGGTTTAACTTATAATTGGTATGACAATTCAGATCCTATAAGGTGGAATTGCAGAATGAAAGTGAGGAAGAGGAGAATGTTACTCCTATTGCTATTCAACCACCACCACCACCACCCCAAGTAAAACTATCCATTGAACTGCTCTGGTGCCCATCTATGAATGATGGGGTACCCTAAAATATAAGAAACATAAAATTTAGGGTT
>NW_025856753.1:0-3228 GCF_002878395.1 Capsicum annuum
AACCATGAATCATTTATGTTCAATATGAATAATTAAAATATATAAAATATCCAGCTATTAGCAACATCAAGGTACAAAGAAACTACAAAGAGCCTAAGACACAATCTTTCCTTATTTCGACGTAAGACAATACCAAAAGTGGTGCCACCATTGGCTCAAGCATCCATGAGGTTTTACCAGGGTTAAGGATATGAAAGACCAACATAGCTTGGTCATACAATCAACTGGAATATCCCAAAGAACCCCTACCTCTATAGAAGACAAATCCAATTTTGACAAGGACAATATGAAACGCAAAGAGATAGTAACTATAGGTATGAAAAATATGAGTTTCATCAAAGGTGTTTCAATATGTAAGATTTCTAATATACTGTAATACCCCGAGAGTACCCCCTAGACTTCACACAGTGCTTAATACTATGAATAACCCTAAGCTAACTCATGATATCTATTCAGCTTGAAACTCGCATGAAAAGTAAACTAACATATATAGAAACTAAAGTAAACAATTTCATGGATTAATATAAATCTTTAACTTTAGAAACCTTAAACAAAATCCCTAAACTTAAAACATACAGGGTCTGACAAGCCTCTACTGCTAACTAGAGAGCCACTGGTACAGACCCCAGCTGACCCAAACTTAATCGAATATCAAATGCTAAAATACTTGCATCAATAAATAGTAGTCTGATATGCTGGGTCCTTATACTACGAGGACTCACCAACGTCGGGATGTAGATGATGATGCCTATACTCAATCGTGCTTCTGGAAACAAGCACCCAAACCTATATTATAAGATAATGTAAAACATAGACATATATTTGGGATAGTACCTGTAGAGTGTTCTGAGTATATTGGCATGGTGGTGGGTGGTGGTGGTGGGGTGAATGCATAAGTAAAATAAGAAATAAATATATATATATATATACATGTATATATACATACACACACACACACACACACACACACACATATATATATATATAAACTTTCAAATGATGTATGCTAAGCGTAAATGACCTACCTTGGACTTGAGTAAAATTGAAGACTGCAAGAATATAAAACATGGATAATGAATCATATGAATAAGATTAGTGGGAGATTCTTCTAACCAACATAAACCATGTGAACTACCATGGAGTCTAATCTATTACCCACATTGGGGAAAGGTGTTCTACCCTTGCCATCGGTATAAAACCTTAAGTGATCACTATACTTCATCCATATTGGGAAAAATTTAACCTATGGTGGATCATAGTTTTGAAGAATTTAGGATACGTTCATTGGCATTTTCTTTTCAGTGCTAAATACTACTCCAAGAATACATGTATGCTCATACTTAAGAAACCCACCTTATAATAACCTAAGGGTTTATTGAATGAAAACCAGTTATGCTTCTCTTTACTTTAAATCAGAATCAAGATGAATAGTTGTGAATTTCATGTCTTAGATTTAGTACAAAAGATCAATCTTTTTTTCAAATCTCATTATAGAACATATCTATGGAGCTTAAGAGCATAAACTTTTTGTAAAACTCAGTACTTGTACTTAGGACTTGGAATTCATGCTTTATTTCATAGAAATTCATAACAAAACATTATGCTTAATAATCACCTTGAAATATTTCAACAACATCCAAATCAAGATAATGAAATTCAAATCACAATATAAATCTTACAAGTCAAAACATAAATAGATGTAAACCTTGATACACTTGAAGCTTTCTATCATATGCTAATGTTATACTTAAAGAACGTGGTTATTTGGGTATGAACCCTAATTCAGAATAAGTAAATTCAATTTTAAAATCATGTCCTTTAGGTAAAAAGATGAAAGAATAACCTTGTTCATAAAGCCCACATACCTGGAATTGCTTTACTTGTGAAGAGAGCTTGAACTTTGAGACTTAAAATATGACTTGGTGAGAGAAACCTTAATCTTGATGATATTGAAGATGATAGGAGAAAAGTGTTTTTAATTGACTGAAACTAGAGGAAAATAACGCTCCTTTTTAGGTTATAAGTCGTCGGTTGGGATTTAATAAAGGTAAACGACCAAAAGTCCCTTTAACTAGATATTATAGAAATTGATCGCCAATCTTCACGAGTCAACCATACAACTCGTATGGTGAAGGTACGAGCTAGACTCATGACTCATAAGCTTGGCTGGATCAAGATGGTATACACTGGTCAACATACAAGTCTAAACCTACGGCTAGTAACATCATAATACATCTTGTAGGTCCCCACTCGTAACTTGGAGAGAAACTTAGAGAACCTAGGCTATTGACCTCATCACTCATCTTTACACGACTCGTATAGTAATCTTACAACTCTAAAGGCTGAGTCATACCTAAAACAGAACATTAACAATTTCACACTGTCTTGGATATGACTACAATATACTACTCGTAGGTTGTATGTATGATTAAGAGCATGAATCATACATTGTACAGGGAATGTAAACACGGGGTATTACAATATCTCCCCCTTGGAAATATTCATCCTCAAATGTGATTCATCTAGGATTGGATTTGGAAAAAAAACCCACACCTCTAGACCAAACTTACAACCAAGCTTATATCTATCATAGGGATTCAATCACTCACAACATAAGATATGACTTAAGAATACTTAAATAGGCTTAAAGAGGAAGAGTTTTGGCTGAAAATAACTGTTTACCTTCAGGAACTGAGTTGGATGAAAAGAGATGAGGATCCTTGGTCATCATGTTTGCTTCAGCTTGCCATGTGCCCCCTTCAATTAAATGGTTTCTCAAAAGAACCTTTACGGACGCTACTTCCTTATTCCTTAGCTTTCAGACCTACCTATCAAGTATCTTTACAGGAATCTCCTCATACATTATCTTTGACTCCAATACTCTCTATGAGATCTACTAAGGATAGATTTCCAATGCATTTCTTAAGAATTGAAACATGGAACACTGGGTGAACCACAACTAACTATGGTGGAAGGTTCAATTAGTAAGCCATCCCTCCTATATATCTTACTATCTCATACGAACCAACAAATTGGGGACTCAGTTTTTCGTTCCTTCTAAATCTCACTATCCTCTTCATTGGTGACACTTTTAAGAATACCTAATCCCCTACTTCAAACTCGAGTTCTCTCCTCCTTACATCTGTATATGACTTTTGATGACTCTGAGCAGTCTTTCATTTTTCATGAATCAACTGAACTTTTTCCATATCTTCAAGAACAGAATTC
>NW_025856754.1:0-3035 GCF_002878395.1 Capsicum annuum
CATGGGGAATTAGTGGGAATGATGGGAGTGTGTTTGAGGGAAAATAGGGATGTGGTTTTAGGGTATGGGAATGGTAGTTTAAGATTTTTTTTTATTATTAATATTTTAAATAAAATAAAAATAATTAAAACTCTATTTAACTAATAAAATATAAAATAAGTTAATAACTAGTCTTAAAAATATGATTAAAAAAAATACTACTATCATTAGATTATTTATTAAAACTTAAAAGAAGAAAACAAATATAATTTATAAAATTTTCTTTTTCCTAAAAAGAAATAAATAAATAAATAATAAAATAAAAATTTATTTAAAAATGTGATTCTATTTTTGTAGTTTTCAAAATTTTTAAAACAAACTTTGTTAAACTAAGATAAAATTGAAATATCTAACTTAGACCTAAAAAATAAAATACATATATATATTAAACACTAAAAATGACGTAAAACATTAGGTTTTGATAAAAAATTAGGTGTTTACAAGGAGTTGTTCTTGTCGAAAATTTGACTTGGTGAAAATACCGTGCGAACATGCTATGACAACTTTGCGAGCAAAGTATTGCGATGACGTAGGTTATGGTAACTCAATCTACGAGTACTCTTCGCCAATTTATAAAGCTGAAACTTACCTCCTCATGTACTTAGAAGCTATTAACGTTGTCCCTCCAGAGGCTGAATGAACTGCGCCACAGGAAGTGTAAGACAGTAAGATTTCTCCACCCCCCTACGATCGCAAACTCGAAAGGAAGAAAGTCAAACACACTAAGGGCGTCGGTGAGACATTCAAGTCCAAAAAGAGGAATAAGTGTTCGATATACAAGAAATTCGGGCACAAAAGAACCACATGTGGAATGACCAACAAATCGTAGGCAGCCTTTTTTTTTTTGCTTCAGTTGTAAAGCTACTGTTTTAGGGGATAAATGTTCATTTCTGTAGAATTTAATGTCTAGTTGTAATCGAATTAAAGCATTATCTACGATAGACTACGTAAATTCTATGATATATCATTCACACGATCTATAAAATATTATGTATTGGTTATATGATTGCTTATCAAACACGCTATGTTGGTCTTTTTGCCACCTTATCTCTCCAGTCGATGCAATGAATCATTGTTTCCTGTTCCTATTTAATAAAAAGCTGCAGAAATGTCTGTTCACGAAAAAAAATTGGTATACACAAACCAAGCGTTTTATCTTCTGACACACGTCCACTAACCATTGGGTGGATATATGAAAGGACGCCATCTATTGGTCTATAAGTAGAGTGCCTATTTCTACGTAACCCTTTAGTTCTCCCTAAACCTAATATTAGAAACCATCTTCTTCTTCTTCACCCAAATCGAAAAACAAGCCTCCAAGAAGGATACCTCTGTGCTCTATCAGACGTGTTCCCCCAAGACATTACGACCTCCTCCTTCTTAGGAATGATTTTGATCACCTATTCTATGGCCTGGAACAAGACTGCATCTACCTAGAGCGGAAACTCAGTCGAATTGCTCATTTCCTGAGGGCAATTTTGGAAAGGCTTGAAATGGATGGCCCTGACTACACCACCCCCCAGCATCCTCGTGAAATCTGTTTTTTATTTTTTTTCTTTTATGTTTATAAATTTTTATTTTGTGTTCATTGCAGAAGAAGCTTTCTTGTAGGATTGTTGTTAGAAGAAAGCTTCTTCTTTTTTTTGCTTATTTTACAAGTTCTGGCCGATGTGCCAATGTTATCAATGTAAAAATCGTATGATTATGCAATGAACAAAGTATTTATATTTTCAAATTGAGTTTCCCTCTTTTTGGTTATTATTAATTTTTGTGTTCGCATCCGTAGTGAATGCATCTATAAATACTGATCACATAAAGAGTTTATCATTGATCATATAAATAGTCTATCTTCAATCACATACATAGTCTATCGTCGACCTAACAGAGTAGTCGATCGTCGATCATGTTAATCGATGGACCAACAATTAAATTAAAATAGATAATAACAAGTTTTGGGGCTGGTGAAATAAAATAATTAAATTAAAAATGATATAAATAGATAATGACATGTTTTGAGGTTGGTGGAGTAAAATAATTAAAGTAAAAATGATATAAATAGATAATAGCATGTGTTGGGACTGGTGGAATAAAATAATTAAATTAAAAATAATTTAAACTGATAATAAAATATTTTGAGGCTGGTGGAATTAAATAATTAAATTAAAAATGATATAAACTGATAATAACATGTTTTGGGGCTGGTAGAATAAAATAATTAAAGTAAAAATGTTTTGGGTTGTCATCGATGTTGATCCATGTCAAATCCATATAAAAATACTTGTGTTTTAAGGGTCCATCGATCCTTTTGGTCTACCATAGACTTACACCTTCAGGACTGCATAGATTGATCTCCTGCTTATCCGTAGACCACAAAGGTCTATGTACCCTTCTATAGACCAATAATTGGATGTTGTTTAAAAATAAATAAATTAATTAAAAATAAATATAGTGTGGGTTTGTACACATATGAAGGAGTGTAAACAAGTCACATAAACATATTAGAGCTTATAAAAAATAGGGGTGGTGAATTAAGGAGAGTGTGGGTGGGTATTGGTCAAAACAAACAATATCCTAAGAGTAATGTTTGTCGAAGCACAAGTATGTTTTGAGGATGTTGATTGTATTTGATGACTACCATTTTCATATACTCCTTCAATCACCACACCTAAATCAAAAGAGTACGTGGAATGGATAGTTGTTGAACAATCATCATCCTCAAAACACACTTGTGATTTGACAACCATTACTTTTAGGATATTGTTTGTTCGACTAATACCCATCCACACACTCCTTAATTCACCACCCCTAATTTTTATAAGCTTTATTATGTTTATTTAACTTGTTTACACTCCTTCATATGTGTACAAACCCACACTATATTAATTTTTAATTAATTTATTTATTTATTTTTACACAACATCCAAGTATCGGTCTATAGCAGAGGTCTATGCATAATCAGGACATCAATCGATGCACTCCTAAAGTCATAAGTCTAC
>NW_025856755.1:0-1262 GCF_002878395.1 Capsicum annuum
GCGTTGCGGTGGCCTATAAAATCATGTTCCCCAGTTCTATTTTTCCAGCTTCGTACAGAAGTTAAAAAGGGCACTTTGGACATTTTCCAAGCCTCTTAAACCGTGAAAACACCAGATTAAAGTCATTTACAAGCATTCTATAAAGTCTCTCTCAAGTTTTCTCTCAACAAACACCCTAAGTATCCAAAACCTCTTCCAAGAATCTCAAGAATCCACCATAGATTTTCTAAATTGAGTCAAGATTCAAGGTTCCCAAGTCAAGGGCTTCAAAAACCCTCATTCATGAGTATGAATAGAGTTCCAAAAGCGAGAGTTCATCCAAAGCTTCTAATTCAAGGTATGTGGGGTTTTGAACAAGGGTAATCCTTTCACCCTTGTGACCAAAGGCTTATTTAAACTACAATTCTTTGCAATTTATGAATTGAATTGGGGTTATTCACCCATCGTTATTGGTTGCAAGCTTTTGATGTTTCCCTTGAATTGAGAGTCTAAAGGCAAGATTTTTACATGTTTTCTTGAGAAATTACGGTTGGGTCTATACCCCGTGATTTTAATCCTTGAGAAGTTAATAGTTGAAATGTTTGAAACATTGAAGTATGAGTATGTTGAGATTTTGAGATAAATTGCTGAAATTTCCAGATATCTACATGAGTTATGATTCTATATGCTATCTATTATGTTTTTGATGAGTTCTAACTAGAGATTGAATTTTGGGTTATTAAGCCCTTCTTGAGACTTGAGATTTTAGGAAATATTGTGCTATAAGCACCCATGATTTGAATATTTTGAGATTATTGAGAAATGTTTTGACCTAATGGTCATTGAGTTTTGAAATCCACTTTACTACATGAGATTACAAATTTGATTATTGGGTTCTTATCAAACCATGAGATTATTCTAAAGTAGATTTTCATGAGATAAGCGAGATAAACTAAAGGGAGTAGTATTTATCGCCGAGTTGGGTAAGTTACCACGGTTTCTTACCCCAGAACTATGTGCCACCATAGGTTGGGCCTAAGGCCGAGATTATTGTTGGGACTAAGGCTGAGATATTGGGCCTGAGGCTACAATAAGTGATCACAGAGTTGAGTTTATACTCCTTTGCAAGAGTATGAAGCCTCTCCCCAACGTGATGTCTGTTTCTCAGGAGGACAAAACATTGGACTCCATGTAGCTGGCATGGTTTATATCGGTTAAGAGAATCTCCCTCAAAACTAAAGCTTTGAGATAAGATATTTTCCTTTAAAACTAAAATACTTTCC
>NW_025856756.1:0-4183 GCF_002878395.1 Capsicum annuum
GGCATGTAGTTCTTTTATGGCCAGTACACTTACATATGGAGCACTTGTTTCTTCTTGATGAAAATGATTCTCCAACTCCACGCCTCCTTTTATATGGCTTTCTTTCCGGTTTGGTAGTGCTCGAATGAATATATAGAGGAGGTATTAATCTCCCCATAAGCTCTACTGTAACAACCCAAGATTCTTCGGAAGGCACCGAAGTAATATGCCCACTTTATGCCATTTCATATTTTTCCACCGAATAATATTGAGAGGAGTGCTCGTAAACTTCAGGTCTATATTTATGGCCGTATTGAGCTCGAAGGGCTGCCATAGCATGTGGACAAAGTATTTTGTCTAAGTCAAAAACTCTACACGTACAAGATCTTGTTTGAAGATCGACCGTGGCAGCATCATCATGACCGTTGATATGGAATTTGTAATCTGCTATTTTATGAGAGAATAACCTATTCCCCAAACTAATGTTCGTTGATATTTTCTTTTCGATTTCGAAAACAAATCGGATTTTTTCTGGGCACTTGAACTGCACACGCCTTTCGTTAAAAAAATCGCTATATTTCTTGCTTATTTTTTCAAACATAGCCTTGATGGGAAATTCTCTTTCATCGCCAAATAATGAATTCACCGATTCAGCTATGTTTGATGTCATAATATTGTACCTATAGATAAGAATCACTTAGTACGACATCAAACTAAATTTGTAAATCAAACAAGACATTAGATTCATAAGAATGTACCTATTTGCTGGACAGAATGCCCGGCTCCATCTCTCAAAACCGACATGTGTAAGAAATTCTTCTACCTTGGGATTCACATCTACTATTTGATTGAAATGGTCTAAAAACTCCTCTCTACTATATGCTTTAGCTGCTCTATAAAAAAGGGTGACGATCCTTTCGTTATGATAGTTGTTTCGAATGTTCTCTCCAAGATGCCTGATTCAAGAAGTGAAGAAAAGTGAACCCATCTTTGGAATCCTTAGATGCCTATTTGATACAAAACACAACTCTTCGGTATCTTCGACGCAGCGTTGCAGTTGTTAAAAAAAACCATAAGAGGCATCACATTCCTTGTCTGCTACATAAAAAGCGACAGGAAAGATGTGATTCTCCGCATCCTGTGCCACCGCCGCTAGTAGAACTCCATTATACCTACTCTTCAAGAAGGTACCGTCGACGGCTATGCCTTTTCTCAAATGTCGAAAACCTTGAATCCAAGCATCATAGGATATAAAAAAGTACTTGAACCTTCCGTTTTCATCCAGATGCAATGCCATTTTACTTCCGGGATTTGTGGACTCAATCATGTAATGGTAAGCATCCAAGACTTCATACCCATGCTCGAGTGTCCCTCGAACCAGGTCCTTGGCAATCTCCATGGCCGTGTATACCTTCCAATAACTGACCAGGACACCCAAATCCGTAAGGAGTTTATTCGCCATAAGCCTTGTTGAAGGGCTTTTACCATCGGAGAAACTACTACTAAAATATTCACTGAGGACCTTTGTCGTGGCGTGAGGATTTTGACCCAAGATGTGTTCCGAACCACATGTGTGATGCTTTTCATGTTTAAGAATGACGAATCTGTCAGAACTTGCGTACTTCACCGCTCTCAACCACCACTTGCAGTTCGAATTAGCACATTTGAAGCAAAAGACACTGCTTGAATTAATCACCTTCTTTATTCTGAAATCTTTTTTCACTCAAGAAATAAACAAAGTGTTAGATAGTTCATTCTTGTCCTTGAATGACATTCCAATAAAAAAGTCGGTCCCATCATCTTGAAGATTTCCAGATTGTATCGATTGAGAAGAACTGCACATCGTATTGGTCTCATCAACGGGCGTAGGTGTTTGATCATCATCTGGAATATTCATGTCTAGATCATCCAACCTATCATCAAAGAAGTCTTCTTTTTTTTTTTCTTCTTCTACGTTCTGGTTCTCATTCTCTCTCGTCTTTTCAACCATGTACACCCTTAACACTGGTCTGGTTGAATCACTTAGATAAGAACGCAACCGAACTTGCTCGGTTATCTTGAAAGACAGTACCCTTTGATTTTCAAAGGAGCTGTGCATGTAGCTGATGGCGAATTCTTCTGGTTGACAATTCAGTCTACAAAAGCTGATGATTAAGTTCATAAAATCATCATACGAAACATCACTTTGGACTGTCATAGATATCATTTCTAGCATTTCACCCTCCTTCCAACGCCATACATATCGATTGCTCTTCTCAACCCAATGACCATGACAATCCACCCCTATTGTAATTAATCCCTCCATTAGTGGTACCTAAATAAAGTCATTTGTTAAAAAAAGTTGATAGTGATTTCATAGTGCCGTGAATGAATCCCAACAGATGTGTTATTTGTTGCAACAGGTAAGTGATGAGTCACAACAGATTCTTACCTGTTGGGATTTATGTTACGGGTCTAAATATCTGTTGCAACAGATGAATCTCCTGTTGGAATTAATGTTATAACTAAATCACCTTTAAAGCTGATTCCAACAGATGAGTGACAGTTGTAACATATAATTAACCTGTTGCGACAGATGACTTACCTGATGCAACAGGTGATTAATCTGTTGTAACCTATGTTGGAATCGTGTTCAGGTTCTGTTACAACAGGTAACTAATCTGTTGCAACATATATGTCAAATATTACAACAGATGAGCCATCTATTTAAACATGAATCCAACATATCAGTCTTCCTTTAAAACAGATGTCTCATCTGTCGCAACAGATGATTTATCTGTTTAAACAGATAGATTTTATATTGGATTCATGATGGGGTTCTATCCATTGTTGGAAAACAACAACACAATAGCAGTTACCCAAATAACAAATTCAACTAAAAATCATAATTTGACATACCAACGTCTCCTATGAAGTAATGCCAAAGTGGAAAGTGATGTTAGAAACAAAATTTGACATAAGAAATTGGTCAAATAGCAACAGGAGCGGTAATAACAACAACAACAAATGGTCAACAAGAACAAGATGAAGATGATAATGAAGTAGAAGATGATGATAATGAAGCAGAAGATGATGAATGTAGCAGTAGCAACAATGAACAACAAAAATCGCTAAGTGAGAGAAATCAACAAAGGGTAAGAAGAGAGAGAAATACGCCTTTTTCCCTCCGTTTTCCGTTATATAGGCTAGCATTTGAATCAAAGTGTAAATTTAAAAATTTGTGGGTTATTTTCATACTTCCCCAACTTTCTTAATCCAAGTAATTGTTACCTCCACCTAATAATTAAGACTTGTGTCACCTACACCTCATTTTAAAACTCTTTTGTCACCTGTGGCCCAACCCCCTAGTAACATATATATTTTGCTTTAATGATAAACTCGGCATATATATTAATACTATCCTCGAAGGTTAAAAGCAACAAGTCCAGTTTAATAAGAAAATAAAGTGTCTTCACAAATTGCACCTTAATGATACAAAATCTTAACATAACCATGAAGAAACAAATAATTTTTTAATATATAGCTATCTTTTTCAAACACAAACATAAAAATATTTGTTGTTAGCGCGCATAAATTAATAATCATTCATGAAAATATTTTTAATATATATTAATTTTAATTTAAATTATTTTAGCAATAAAAATTAATAATAATCAACTCTATATATTAATAACAGTTATAAAGATATTTCAGATATTTTGACTAAAAAAAAGTGCTTAAAAGTATTATTTACCAAACACATTAATAATTTTTTTTCAATTACAACACTTATATCTAAACACATAACTATTTATTTTTAAAATAAATTTAGTACTTTAAAAAACGCTTTTAAAGAATTTTTTAAAAGTCATTTTTTTTTTGGCCTATCCAAACCCAAACGGGCCCTTAATAAACAAGGCAAAAAAACCCCTTTTTCTTCCCGAGCCCTCTTTGCGTGTTGCTTGCTGGTACTATTTCTGATCAGTTGTTCAACAAATTCTAGATTTTTATCAATCATCGGCGACGGGGCAGGATTATAAAGAAATTATGTTTTTCTCGGGTGATCCTTCAACGAGGAGGCGAGTGGATTTGGGTGGGCGCAGCTCCAAGGAACGTGACCGACAGAAGCTTCTAGAACAGACTCGTTTAGAGCGGAATCGTCGCCTCTGGTTGCGTCAGCAGAACTCTGCTGCCATCAAGATTCAGAAATGCTTCAGAGGTAGGA
>NW_025856757.1:0-1935 GCF_002878395.1 Capsicum annuum
CTATATATCTCAGGTTCCATGAGAATTCAGGCCACTTGTAGTTCTTAAAATTTGATTTAAAGCACGATTTTCAAAAGATTCACCGGGCCTCTCGATTTTAGAGTTTTTGATGAAACCAAAAAGCTAGAGAATAAAAGGATTTGGGGGGAGGTTGGAATGCAGTCGAATTTTTACATAGAGCCCATCCTACATATCTCCGAGACTCGGGGAATTAGATTGTTTGTAGTTTGACTCAATCGGTAGAAAATATAGTCTTTTATTTCAGAAGATCTTTGGCTCAAGATGAGTAACAAGTTGATCGAGTTGCAGAAAAGAGGCTTGTAACCTATTAAACATGAATGTGGGATCCTTCACATCCATAGTTAAGAACTTATTTGGACATAATTTCCAAAACTCTAAGTGTGTTGCCTCCCGAATTTGAAAGAAAGAGAAGGTTAACCTCAGCATGAGTTTAGAAATACCCCGAAGGTGAAGCTGAGACCAGAATATCCAAAAATACCCACATGCCTTCTAATAGAGGCATGGTTAGATGGTGGTGGTGATCATTATTTAGCTCACGTCCAAAGAGTTTGACGTCCCTATCTAGACTATGTCCAGTTTTGCTGCTAAGAAAGAGTTCCACGTTGTGATGCGTCCTTTTTGGAGTCATCCGCACCTGTTGTTTTGATTTGATCTTTTCATCCTCTCAGATTCTCTCGGCAATGCTTCAAGCAAAAAGTGTTAGTGCTAAACATAATTCACGAAAGAGGCATGTAGTCTTTTACCATATCTCCACGTGAGTTGTCACCTGAGAAGCGGAGTCATCTCTTCATGTACCTATTTGGAATGAAATAACTGGCAACAACAAACACAAAAACCCTCTTGGTTGCTGTATAATTATGACATTTGTTGACTGAATATATCTTCAAAGTGGGGTGGCCCTTTTGGATACCGGCAATACTTTATGCAGAACGGTCCCTACAACCGTGTAATCTTGTGCTAGAGTGGAAACCCTTTTGGTTACCTATATCACTTGTTGTATGTGTAATGATAACCTTTCCGGTTATAGTCGATGATCGATTTATAAATTTTCCTTAAATTGTTAATCTTTGGAAATCTTGTGCATTATTTGATGTTGAATACGAGGCGACTTACAGATATCCTTTGAATTTCTAGATTTTAGGTAATCTTGCACATTATCCGCCTTTGGATAAGAGATGGCTTATAGATGTCCCTCCAATCTCTAGCTTTCAGGTGTTCTTGCACATCATCCGGCCGTGGATACAATATGACTTATAGATAATCCCTCAAATTGTTAGTCTTTGGGTAATCCTGCACATAATCGATCTTGGATATGACGCGGCTTATAGAGAACCCTTGAACGTATCAATTTGATAATCTTGGATATTCTCCGATAAGGATTTAGTTGCAACTTATGGATAACCTTTGAACTATCGATTTTTGGGCGATATTGCACACTATTTGGTGAGGATGTTGTTGTGGCTTACGGATGACCTACAGGCTATCAAATCATAGGTGATCTTGCACACTATCCTATTTCAAATAATATGATTTATAGATGACCCTCAAATTATCAATTTCTAGGAAATCTTATATATCATTCATCCTTAGATAGCGATTAAAGGTGTCTCTTCAAATCGTGTTCTCTCGATGCATTCAGATGCTGATTCATAAATGATGAGATATCCTCGACACCAGCATTTATGTCTTATCTGTCAACAGATATAAAATGATGATGATATCCTTGATGCTATTGTTGTGTCTAGCGCATCAACAGATATTGAATGATGATGATATCCTCGATGACAGCGTTGTGTCTTGTGTGTCAACAGATATATTAAATGCTAATGATATCCTTGACGCTAGAATCATGTCTAGCACGTCAATGTGATGATGATATCCTTGACGCCAGCGTTGTGTCTTGCCTGTCAACAG
>NW_025856758.1:0-1142 GCF_002878395.1 Capsicum annuum
AGTCATAATACTTAAAGATTAAGAAAAGAAAAACTTACCTTAAAGATGGAAGATTGAAGAAATAAAGCGAGAATTGTTGAGATTATGAAGCAAAGAAGAATCCTGAAGGACAAACAGAATGGTGAGAGAGAAATATTGTACAACTTAGGGGTAAAATAAGGATGACTTTGGGTATTCATGGTGAGGATTCTATTAAACAGTTAAATTCAGATCAGATTGACCCAATTAAAAGTTGGGTACTAAGCTAAATTAGGAAGGGTATTCGACACACATCTCATCGCACATGTTAAAGTGTGTATCACATTAAGCATCACACAAGTGAGATAGTAGGCATACACGTTAAGGTGTGCGACGCATAAGTTATCATACAAATGCAAGTAGGTGACGCACATGTTATCACACAAATTCAGGTGTGCGGCACATATGTAATTGTCAACTTGAACTAGTGATCATGTATGACTGGGTTGGCGTCGCATATGTTATCACCTACATCAAGCTGTGTGGTGCATATCTGTAACACCTCATAAAATTCCCGAGTTCTTAGAACTTCTAAAGCATGTTAAGAAAGGCTTAACACTTAGAAAATTTGGCTAAGTGTTGAAACTTTTCCATTCCATAAGCCTTCAAAACTTTGATGAATTATTTTGGGACCTTCCCAACCTCCGTTTCTTGATTTTCTTGTTGTGTTGAGATGGGGAAAGTCAAAAGCACATCCCGAGTGAGTTTTGGAATTTTTAGATGAGCCTAAAGTTGTGTTTGGGTTGGAAAAATAGTAGCTAAAAGCTACAGAGGGGCACCGCCCAGCTTAGAGCCTTGGCCCCCTCCCTCAGTAGAAAGGTAGTGGCCAGCCTATAAAAGGCTCTGGGAAAGGTGCAGCCTTTCCAAAGCCCTTGTGACCAGTTTTTTAGCATTTCACTTCCTTGTTTCAAAGGGAAATTTTGTCAAATCCCACCCCTATATAAGCTTCATTAACACGAGATTTATTATATTTTCACCAAAAATATTATGTTTTCTCTCAATTTTCCTCAAGAAAAGAATAAGGGTTTCTATTGAACGCTTAAAATCAAGGAAATTCCACCGTTAATTTTTCATGAATCATATAGCAAGGTATGTTGGATGTTGATTCTTGGGTTCCTTCCACC
>NW_025856759.1:0-1097 GCF_002878395.1 Capsicum annuum
CCTGTTATATGAGGGTAGATGAGGTGGCTTAACATGTTATATGAGGGTTCCCATTATTCTCACTAGAGTTACCTATTATATGAGGGTTGCTCACACGTTGTCCTTACCAGTGGCGCGGTATTGATACCCTTCCAGTCAGGGCAGAGATTGGACCCCGGCTTAGCCATAATGGCACATATGGGGCATGTCAGTTAAACAACTACCTCCCACAGTTTCAGCATCAATCTCAATAAAAGAACTCAGATATTTCTCCAGATTTTAGTATATCAGAACTGTCAGATATAGTCAATTTAGTTACAGTACAAAACTCAAATAGTTCCATTAGATTCAGGACTATCAGATACAGTCACCCATATTATCAGAACTACACTATCAGTCATGATTAGTTATCAGTAAACCTTGTATTAGCCTACAGATTTAGCTATCACGCATTCACGATCTCAGTTACTATGCATCCATGTTTACACTCTCACATTCATATCAGTCAGTCAGTTAGCATTGCTCATGCACGTAACCCTTTTGCATTTAGCCTACCTTACTCATATACTTAGTATATCCTCACATACTAATGTATTTGCGCTATGGTGCTTTCTTTTCATGTTACACCATAGGTCCAGAGACACGAGCTCTAGATCCACAGTAGTAGTAGTATTCTAGTATACAGAGTTACAATGAGTCCTCTTCATTCGAGGAAGATATGATTTAATTTATTTATTATATCAGTTAGCTTTCAGTTTTACAGAGTTAGTTAGAGACATATTCCTTTATCTCCTTATTCAGACAGTACTTAGAGGCTTTCAGATTTGTATTCAATTTTGATTCAGATTCACTTATTTTGGGTATTTGTTACCCCACATGGATGTTATGTTTTGACAGATTCTTTATTCAGTTGAACCTTATGGCCTATTGTTCATGTTTTCTGCATTCTTTATGTATATTATGCAGTGTACAGGTACAGATATCAGTCATTGATTAGCTTGTGGTCCTTCAAGGTCATAGGCACCGTGTAGAATTCTGGTTCAGAAAATCAGGGTTTTACAGTAAGGCATAGAATCTGTTCTGGCACTGACCGCCAGCAAAACTGGATGAACCGCCCT
>NW_025856760.1:0-4386 GCF_002878395.1 Capsicum annuum
ACATTATACCAGAAGAATTATCTGAACAAGACGAAATATAAAAAATCAAGATACCAGACTTTTTCAAGAACAAATGAGTTATTGGCTTGAGCACAATTATACAAGAGTTAGCACATAACTATTTGAACCGTAATCCAGTTTGGAATTATTATTCTAGAGATCATTTATTGGTTTATTTAACATGTAAAGACATAAGAGAACATGATATGGAAGAAATTCGTAGATGGACAATGACATTATTAAAACCAGAAGATAACTCTCTCACAAGATCTATCAAGAAAGGAGTTATTTCTGACGGACTTATGGAACAATTTTGCAAATTAATTGAACAGAGATATGATTATCATCAATGCAGCTGTTGTAGCGGACGACATAATATTATTCCAGAAATAACACTACAATAGAAGCAAACGAAAAAATTAGAACAGCAGGAGAGACAAAACAAAAAAGATAAACAACGGAGTAATAATGGAAGAGATAAAAGACAAGATATTAAATTATGAAAGCGACATGTGAACAAATTAGATAACTTTTAGCTCTTAGATTTTTTGACTTTTTGGCAAGGCTTTTAATAAGTCTTTGACTTTTAAGGCTTTAAAGTCTTCTTACTTTTTGAAAAGTTGTAAGAATTTAGGAGAAATGTACATACTAGAAACAGTATATAGAATACGTGTAAAGTAGGAATAGTATAAAGTAGTTTACGCATTTTTTTTAGTCTATAAATATGTAAGCCTTCGGCAAGTTAAAGGCAAGACTTCATGAGTTGAAGCAAGCCTCCTCTTGTACACAAATACTTTTGAATATTTAATAAAAAAGATATATTTCTAAGGAAAAGCTATGGATGAACAAAACCCACAATTATCAAACCTACTAGAACAGGTATATTTATTTATGGTTATGAATAGCTAAATTCATAAATTTCTGACAATCATGATATGATAAAATAAGTTCATGTTAGTTACAATATAGTAGAATTATTTGAAGAATAATATGTTACAAAGTTTGTTAGCAAAGAGGAAAAGGAGAAAAATCCCTAGGACTAGGATAACTTGGATAATTTGCGTGGATAACTAGTAGATATCTAGTACTTACTAGTTCTATCATGTTAATTGAAATGCTACGTCATAGCATTCCTTAGTTATTTGTTTTAACCTTATTAATTCTTCTATATTGTTTTTAAGGTATACTATATGTTTCATATTTCTAGCTTTTATATAGTTAAGTAGATTCTTTTTCATAAGTGCTTCTATTAATCTTATTTGCTCCATATCGTGTCTCCAATACTCTAAGTATTCGTAGTTTATCATTTTATCCTATAGTAGTTATAATACTGCAAATTTCTTTGTAATAATCTATTCTAATTGTACTATATCTGATATTAAATTCTAGATTATCTATTTCATTAATTATCCTATCTTTTTCTTCTATGAATAATTCTATATCTAAATCATAATCTAAACTATATTTTAATTCTAGTTGTTCCAAGGTTTTATCTATCCAAATTAATCTTTCTTTTAATTGTTTTCTTCCTCTTCTAAGTTGGTTTCTGTAATTAATTTCTTCGTATAGCCAACTTTGTTTTTTTCTAACTCTTCTTATATATTCTAATATTTTTAATCTGTATAATATCCGTCTGAATAACAACTATTTAAATATGAGCAGTAGCTTTCATTATATAAGTGTAGGTTTTCTATAGAACTTAATAACTCTTTTTCTTCATAATTCCGTATCTTTTCCCATATTATTTTCTTTATGTCTATAATTTCTATATCTCTAAGTACATATAAAACAACTATTTTCAAATTATCTGTCATTTAGGCTTGATTAACTGTTTTTTCATAATATTCTTTAGTTGTTTGTTTTAATTTCATTAATTCTTCCATATTTTCGTTAAGGTATTCTATATATTTTATATTTTTAGTTCTCATGTATTCTTCTAAATTTGTTTTCATTAGTTTTTCTATTAATTGTATATTTTTCATATCCATTTTCCAATATTCGTAGTTTATCATGGATGATACGTAGGTTTGGCATGTAGGTATATGTAGGAGTAGGTAGGTAGGTAGGTGTGGTATGTAATTTATTCTATTCATAATATATTTATCAAATATCTTTTCCCATATGATCTTTCTTATATCTACTATTTCTATATCCTTAAGTACATAGAAAACAAGTATTTTAAATTTATACATAGAAAACAAGTATTTTAAATTTATCTATCATTTCATCAGATAAGTAGGTAGTCATTTTATTTCATACTATGCTATTTTCAATATATTTCTTTCAACCATGTATATAACAAAATATGATCATTTTAGATCACAATATACTAGACTATTCTTAAATAATTATGCTACTCTGTCACTATTAGCATGGTAGTCTGGATACTTTTCCTTTAAACAATGCCTCTGCACTGGTTTCTCCCCTATCACGGCCTTCTTGCCTCACCGGTTTCACCATTAGGATGGCATAGTCCTAAGGATTTTTCTCCTTTTTCCTCTTTGCTAACAAACTTTGTAACATATTATTCTTCGAATAATTCTACTATATTGTAGTTAACATGAACTTATTTTATCATATCATGATTGTCAGAAATTTATGAATTTAGCTATTCATAATCATAAATAAATATACATGTTCTGGTAGGTTTGATAATTCTGGGCTTTGTTTATCCATAGCCTTTTCTTAGAAATATATCTGTTTTTATTAAATATTCAAAAGTATTTGTGTACAAGAGGAGGCTTGCTTCAACTTATGAAGTCTTGCCTTTAGCTTGCCGAAGGCTTACATATTTATAGACTAAAAAGAAAACGCGTAAACTACTTTATACTATTCCTACTTTACACGTATTCTATATACTGTTTCTAGTCTTTACATTTGTCCTAAATTCTTACAACTTTTCAAAAAGTAAGAAAAACTTTAAAGCCTAAAAACACAAAGACTTATTAAAAGCCTTGCCAAAAAGTCAAAAAAGCTAAAAGCTAATAATTCCTATATAATTATTTACGTAAAGAAATTTATCTAATTTGTTCACATGTTGCTTTCATAATTTAATATCTTGTCTTTTATCTCTTCCATTATTGCTCCGTTGTTTATCTTTTTTGTTGTGTCTCTCCTGCTGTTCTAATTTTTTTGTTTGCTTCTATTGTAGTGTTATTTCTGGAATAATATTATGTCGTCCGCTACAATAGCTGCATTGATGATAATCATATCTCTGTTCAATTAATTTGCAAAATTGTTCCATAAGTCCGTCAGAAATAACTCCTTTCTTGATAGATCTTGTGAGAGAGTTATCTTCTGGTTTTAATAATGTCATTGTCCATCTACGAATTTCTTCCATATTATTTTCTCTTATGTCTTTACATGTTGAATAAACCAATAAATGATCTCTAAAATAATAATTTCAAACTAGATTACGGTTTAAATAGTTATGTGCTAACTCTTGTATAATTGTGCTCAAGCCAATAACTCATTTGTTCTTGAAAAAGTTTGGTATCTCGATTTTCTGTATTTCGTCTTGTTCAGATATTTCTTCTGGTATAATGTAGTCTCTTGTCATATCAATTTTTACTACTGTAACCACTGGTTTAATTTTATCAAATAGTATCTCAGCGGGGCCCGAATAAAATCTTACGTAAAATAGCTGTCCTTTTATAATTTTTATATATGTCATAATTCCTTTATGTACTTCAAGAATCATGGCTAATTCTTTCCCATCTGTTGTATATACTGTTGATAATAATCCATAAGAATAACATGTAGCAATTAAATTTGGGCTGGTTCCTGGGAGCGCAATAAGTTTATTATAATTTTGTAACTTTTGGGTTATATAGCCTTGGTGTTTTTTGGCTAGCTCAATATCTTGGATGGGTTGGGTATTTAGTAAGGTTTGGATTGTATATAAATTTTCAATATAAACATGGGTTAAATGGTTGTAAGCTTATTTTTTTCTGGTTAATTGCTTCTGAATAAGGGTATAACTGCGGGGGTACAAATAATTCATTCTTTTGGATATTTTGTGGTGCATAAGGTTTTTCAAATATCTTATTTAGGTTGTAATTCTTTTTCTTTGGTAATTCGGATTTTGGTAAATTTTTTGTAGTGGGTAATTCCTTAGCTGTACCTGATGTCCTGCACATGTAACAACCGTTTCGATTTTAAGGTGTGTCCGAACGTCACCTTCTAGGTCTAGTTTTTTAAGGTTTTCTTCCTGCACTATATCTGTGCCTTTGGCTTTTTCCTTTTTTTTAGAGTGCTCAGATTACACTTTTAATTCTGCGACCTCAGTAGTCAGTAGAGTAACTTGTTCTTTTAATAATTTCACTTGTTCAAATAATTGAACTAGTAAATCATTCTGAGTAACTTCAATAGTAACTTCTTCTGTTG
>NW_025856761.1:0-1955 GCF_002878395.1 Capsicum annuum
CAACAGATGACACATCTGTTAAAATTATCAAACAAATTATAGATATTTGTTACAACAAATGATCAATCTATTGCAACATATGACTTATCTATTAGAAATAATCAAATAGATATATACATCTATTGCCACAGATTATCAATATGTTGTAAATTATCAAATAGGTAGAATATATTTTGCAACAGATTACCCATCTGATAGATTTATTTTAAGACAATTTTCTTTTCTTTCCAAAATACAATAAAGATAAAATGTTCTATTTAGATCCCTTTTTTAATTTACATATTTGAAAAGTCACTAGTTTTATTTAATTAAGGGATATAATTATAAAAAAAAAGGTGAACATTCGTGGCTTTTTTGCTAACCCATTTAAATTCAATCTTTTATAAATAGATCCCTCCTTACTCGTTCAATCTACTCCACTTCTATTTATGTCTGATCCGGATTTAGACAAGGTGATTCAGCGCAACTCCTTGCAGGAACTTGAAAGGTAATTCATGAACTCCACTGGGAGTTGGGCGATATGAGAGCAAGGCTGAGGAGGGACCTGCAGCTGCCGGATGATGATTGGACAGTTGACAATATTATTATTATTATTAATAATAATAATAATAATAATAATACTAATAGTAGTAGTAGTAGTAGTAGTAGTAATAATTAGGTTATGTTTTTCGTTTAACGTATGTATTTTCTTTTTTTATATCGGATCTACCTAAGGGAGGAACCTAATGTATATTTTGGTTTTTATTGTATATTTGTATATAAAGGATTAAAAAATCTATGTTTGATCCACTTTGGATTTTTAATTCTTATTTAATATTTAATTTTTATTTTGTCTATTTCTTATTCTCAGTATGTCGATGGTTGGAGGTAGGGATTAGGCATTTGTGGCAATGGATGGACCATATGTTGCAACAAATGATTAATCTGTCGCGACAAATGGATCATATGTTACAGTAAAAGATTATTAATAAAAAAGGGTTATTGCTATTGAGAGGGTGAAAAGTCATGAATTTTCAATTATTTAATATGAAAAACTGTTCATAAAAATATAATTAGGAAATTGTAATACCCCTTACTTCTACCTAGCTTAAAAATCATCCTAAAAATATAAAAGACTTGCTTTGAAGGATGAATCCACTTTTATATACATGGAGTTTTAAATATTTTGAATTTCTATTGTGTGGGAAATTGAATAAGCTTTCCATCGATACCAAATTTGCCTAAATTCGATATCGGGGTAGAAAGTTTGGCCGAAATATAGAAAGCAGTCTGAACTGCCCAAGTGGAAAGGGCCGACAGACCGTCGATCTAGCGATGGGCCGTCACCTAAACCATCGCAGCGGAGGTACTGAGTCAACTTCTAGCCAGGTGCAACAAAATGGATGATGGACCGTCGAGCTAGCGATGGACCGTCGCCTAAACTGTCGCAACCAAGGCAGAAAGATCATATTCTGGCATAGTACGACGGGAAGGTCGACGGGCCGTCGAGTCAGTGATGAACTGTCGCCCAAGCCTTCGCAGATCCCGTTCAGTAATTTAAAGCCATTTTTATAAGGTTGTTTGGATTTTTTCCACCCTTTTAACACCTAATTATATTAGACCAGGACTCATAACTTCATTATTCATCTACAACACCAAATTAGGGTTTCTCTCAAAGATCAATTCCCAAGAACAAGATCCCAACCCTTCTTCAAGAAACTAAGAGTTTCAAGTTCTTCAAGTCCAAGAACTTTAAGAAACTTCCATTTAAGGTTTGTAAAGTGTTGATTCATGGGTTCCTTTCACCCATGAATCTCAAGAAATTCCTTTCAAAAATATAAATTTTGGATTTCATGTTATGAATTGAATCATATCCATGTTTATGTTGTTGTATGATTACCAAGTTGAAATCTTTAATACATATAATGAAATAATGTTAGCATATGGTTGGAATTCTTGTATTTGAAGTGAAAAAT
>NW_025856762.1:0-2389 GCF_002878395.1 Capsicum annuum
TCAGTTTAACTCTCATCCTTTGATTCTCAAATTGATTAGAAAAGATGGCAGAATAATAAGATGGACGTGAATCTCAAATTACTATCTTAATCCTCTTTTCTCAATCTCAAACTCCCTTGTGAGGATGTTATCCAATATAAGCAATCCTCAAGCTTCAGTAATAGCTTTGAGGTTAATTAACATGAAAAATATTAAGATACATGCAGCTACAATAGAATAGATGAATCTCCCACTTCCCTTACGTAGTTAATCCACCAGGGTTCCCATAACCCTAGTCAGGGAAATTAGTAGCTCATGTTCATGTGTAATCTATGATAATCAATAATAAAAACATGTAATTAATTGCACAAGAATAAGAAGAATAAAATACAAAATATTTAATTGAATAATAAGCTAAAAGTATCAAGATTAATATAAAGTTTGTAAGAGTATGTAATGGAATATCAAAGAACGTAATGTAATAAAGGAATAAATCTAAGGTATTTATAGTATCTCAAAATAACTTAAAAATCTTGATTTAATCGGAATAGGAAAAGTAAGTCGGCACAAGGTACGACTCGCTTCGTCCACTCGTAAGGTCATCTTACGAGTCCTGCTATGCCTCTCATATGTTCCCCAGTGTTTGATTTTCTAGGGTTCAAGCTTTCTCTTAATAGCTTTGAGGTCAATTAACATGAGAGATCATACATCTTGTGGACTTCACTAGTTACAGCCTGAGACTCACTCATTCATTGCTGTAAAAACTGGTCATCATACAGTTCAATCCTATGAGTCATATTTAGACTTTTAACTCATCTTCTTCTATGACTTTACCGCTGAATGATTGACTGAGGTTCTGTTCTCTTTACAGTTGATTTACCCAAATTGTATCCAAGCATATAGTTCGTACTCTTCAATCGTATCATCTCTTCACTTGTTTTTCTACTTGGCTTTTAGTTCGTTATGCTTACGAGTCAGCCAACGATCTGTATGATGTATTAATGACTGGTATGCTAACTTGTATCATCTATAGACTTTATCTTTTTTAGTGGTTTTTCATCCAATTTTATTTCAAAATGAGGTTTACCTGTTTTACCTATAATAACCACAAAACCACGTTATATGTACTAAAACAACCTAAGTCCAATCATAAATTCTTTGTTTTAAGTATCTAAAGGGTCGTGTTTCCATGGTGCATCAACACTCTAAACTTGGAGTTTTGTGGTTCCTCAGTCAAAACCAAAAATCTAAAAATCTAACATAATAATAATACTTAAATAGGAAGATCCTAAGACTCCTATGGCAGTGACTTTTCAGTTTAGTTTTTAACCTTTTTATTCCCCCTCCTAGTTGTAATTTTTAGAATCCATCTTTGTATATTAATTTTGCATGCAGATAAACATAAAGGAATCCAATGATGGAATTACAATAGAAAAAGAAAACTAGGCATATACGAATCATAGTAACCAATTGTAATACCCCGGGAAATTTTTTGTTGAAATTTTGTGCGTAAACATGTTGGGTTCTATCTTCTATAATTAATTATAAATTTTCCGTGAAAAATGTCTTAGATTATGACCCACCATTGTGTATATTATCGAATAATATTTCCAACGGTATGTGGATCATCTAAAATGGACACCCGAGCGACGAGTTATGAACATTCCGATCAAACCGTGAATAGTAGTAAATAGTAAAACGTGCAGGAAAAAGTATTGAGACCTGACATATTTTTTCTTCAACTTTAAATGATCATAACTCCTTGTACATAATGATATGGGTGATCTACTATATATCAATGGAAATCTCTACAAGTCCTCTTTCCAATGAAATTAGTTTCATCCAATTTATCTATTGGAGGAAAAAGTTATGGTCGATCTACTTCAGCCTAACAAAAGTGAATTTTTGGTTCAACTTCAAATGATCATAACTCCTCGTACACAATGATCTGGTTGATATACTATATATCAATGGAAATATATGAGAGTCCTCTTTCTAATGAAATTGGTTTCAATCAATTTGGATATCGGAGTAAAACGTTATGGTTGATCTACTTCAGACTATCAAAACAGTCTACCAAAGGACAGATTCGAGAATTATTTGATTTTTAGGGGCGTTTTGGTCATCCCCCATCACCCAAAATTCGTTCAAACCCTATATTAAAGCCTATTAGAAGCATTATATGTTATATTTCATCAAATTTCCTCAAAAGAAAACCCTAAGCTCCTACATCCAACTTCAAGAACCTCCAAAGTTCACCATTAATTCTACAAATTTATTCAAGATTGCAAGTTCCTAGTTCAAGAACTCCAAGAACCATCATTCAAAGGCACGATTAACATCTCAAAAATGAGTATCGATCCAAAGTTCATCATTCAAGGTATGTGAGGTTTTTTCAACAAGAACTCTC
>NW_025856763.1:0-2601 GCF_002878395.1 Capsicum annuum
ACAGTTACAGTTTCAGTATCAGTCTTCAGAGTAGAACTTAGAAATCAGGACTGTCAGATACAGTCATCAATCTCAGTAAGGAACCCAGAGATTTCCACGGATTCATAGACCACCCGCTAGATAGGCTTGGTCTAACATAAAGTTATTTAGTATCAGTACTTACAGAGGTCATCCATCAGATAGGCTTGATCTTAGTCTCATATTCAGTTGAGTATTCTCAATATCAGTTCCATAGATCACCTGTTAGTTAGGCCTGATCTCAAGCTTAGTCACTCTTAATCACTATTAGAAGATTCAGACTGTCAGACACAGTTACTCAGTATCAGTTATATCTGTTAGGCCGATCATCATAGTTATATTAGTTAGATTAGTCATCATAGCTTACATTATCAGTATTTAGTTTTAGGACTATTAGACACAGTCAATCAGACCAATTCTTCATAATTCAAACTATCAGAAATAGTCATTCATCTATTTATTATCTTAGTATCAGTAAACTTATGTTGTCAGCATTCAGACTCAGTAGTTAGTATCACTACGAGTTCAGTTATAGGTCTTTATACATGTATGTATTCACACATTCATATCAGCCAGCATTGTTCATGCATATAAACCCTTTGCATTTAGCCTACCTCACTCGTATACTCAGTACATTCAGATGTACTGACACATTTGCGCTATGGTGTTTTATTTTATGCCATAGGTTTAGAGAAATGAGTTTCAGAGTAGAAGTAGGATTGCCAATTTCAGCTTTCAGAGTTAGAACTAAGTCCTCATCCTTTGAGGACATGATTATTTCTCTATCTTCTTATTGATTTGTTTATTAGTTAGAGTTAGTTGGGGACATGTCCCATCAGCTCCTTATTCAAGTTATTCAGATAGTAGAGGCTTTCAAACTAAACACAGACTAGATTCAGACTTTACTATTTCAATTCTATTTAGTATTGTGATACCTCTTTATTCAGATATTTTAATTACTCAGATTTTATTTAGTATTGAATATTATGGCCTTCAGTTCATGTTTATATATTATGCAGTTTTCAAGTATAGATATCAGTCATGGGTTAGCTTGTGGTCCTTCGAGGTCATGATCACCGTGTAGCATTCTATCTTAGATAATCAGGGCATTACAAACTTGGTATCAAAGCTTAAGGTTCAACAGTCTCCTAGGAAGTCTAAAAGCTGCATCTAGTAGAGTCTTGTACATGGGTGTGTTCCGTGCCACATTTATGTGCAGGAGGATATAAGATGTTTTAGGAACAGTTTCCTTTCTTTCATATCTCAGATTGTGCTATAGAAAGGTTCTCTAAGAAACTTATATGGATTCTTATCATGTTCTATTTATGTCAGCTTTACCTTACTCTTAAGGAGCAGAAATAGTGAGGCCCAGAGTCCTGCACATAGAGCTTTCTCGAACCATCCCAGCAAATAGTTTGGGATAGTGTTATCCAAAGTTGGGCAGAGTATGTTTCATAGGGGTTAGTTGTATAAAAGGTGAATCAGTAGGCTTGAAACAATGTATGCAAGAGTTTATGTTTAGTGATCTGGAGTTATATGTGTTATTGATGGAGGCATAATGGTAATTCTCATGGTGTAGAGAAAATATAAGTTTTAGAGAGGTAACATTTGAAGGCTAGGATGAGAGTAGCATGTTTATTAATGAATTATGGATATTCATATTATGCTTTAGAGACTAATCTTGAATCTTTGCATAATTTAAGTTGGTGGATTTTAGACTAAGTATGAAGGTGTAAAGATGTGATATTAGCAGCCTATGACAGTAGCGGGTATTATGTTTATGTATAAGTGGCTAGACATGTTCTAGAGATTTCAATAGGCATGACCAGTGCATGCAAGAATTTAAGTTTGATGATTGCGGAGACTAAAGGCATTTAAGAGCTGTACCCTAAGGGATAGTATTAGCAGTGAGCTTTATACTTTCAAGTGTAGTCTTGCAGGATAACTTATCATTTAGGTACATTATTATATCGCAGACCCTAGAGTAGATTGATTGTAGTTCAGTTCAGATTTTAGTAAAGTGTTCCCATACTTATGATGATGACTTAAGGCTAAGGTGGAAGGTTTAGTTGAAAGAATGCAGAAGCAGTGCTTCAGTTAAGCTTAAGTTTTCAACATGAGTTAGTCAGTAAAGCCAGCAGTTCAGTTTAGCAGTCAGATAATCAGATTCGTGTAGTTTGTTTTCACATCTTTCCATCTAGTCATACTATCAGAAATCTTAGTAAGGTAACTATTCTAAGACAGAGTACCTTAGTAGTTGCGAGTATAACTCTGTTCATGCATCATGCATTATCTTCAGCTCTCAGATGTCTAGATATGATCCAATCCATAGATGTCTTATGCACCACCTCAGTAGTCCTCAAGTATTCCAGTGATATAAGTGTTTTTAGAAGGACATAGTATCCCAAGAGGGATTTGCTCTATAACTCCCCGAAGTTATCAATTCTGTAAACCCATTCAGTTTCATTCATAGATTCCTATTATGATTTAGCATCAGTTGTCATTGCACAGTCAGTCATGCTTTCAAGAGTAAGTTCAATCAGACCTCCATGCATTAGATATACATGTTCAGTAGAGAAAGTT
>NW_025856764.1:0-1256 GCF_002878395.1 Capsicum annuum
ATCTGTTGCATTATCTCGATGGGTTTATCTAAAGTTCATCTGTTGGAACAGTGGGAAGACCTGTTTGATAAATTTCAATAGATCACCTATCTGTTGCAACATATGTCTAAATCTGTTCGATTTTTCCAATAGATGTGTCATCTGCTGCAACAGATACATTATCTATTGCAATATTTGAATCTAGTATTCCTTTTCAATTAATAAGTCCAAATCTAAGGAACAAATAAAATTCGTAGACAAAATAAAATAAATCAAAGCCTTCATAAATTAGCTGAAATAAGTCAATGAATAAATGAAATGTAAAAAAATTATTATGGTACAGATCTCAACAAATACATCAACAACAATTTAAGTATACTGCCAAGGATTGCTTTGATTTGACAAGCTCAAGCTATAAAGATCTACTCAGTATGGACAAGTTGTTTTTCATCCGGTGCTAGGAAATTTGACTTTGCTTATTGTCGCTTACGTACGGTTTCCACGCTTTCTGTTCTTCGTATTTTCATAAAAAGAGTAGCATATTATCAATGTTGTTCAGTAGTAGCTTTTTCTACATCCACCTGGAAAGCCAGAATTGGTCAATGCTAATCACAGAGATACAACAAAACGAAAAAGAATAACTCATCTCTTCTAGCAAATCAAATAGGTCTTTCTCCTATTTTAGATTGTCCCAAATAGATTATATTTCTGTTGCAATAATGAATCAACTATTAGGTCAAATTTCTACATGAGGAAGACCCTGTGTGATAATTTCCAATGGATGAACCATCTGTTGTAATATATGAATTATCTGTTGCAGCATATAGGTCATTTGTTGGTAAAAATAAAGCGGTATGAAGAGCTGTTTGATTTTCTAAAATAGATGAGACATATGTTGTACTAGATAAAGTATCTGGTGCAACAGGTTAGTCAACTGTTGCAACAGATGTATATATTTATTTGATAATTTTCAGCAGATGTGTCATATGTTAAAATAGATATGTGTCTGTTTGTTTTGTCAATTGGAAGACATATAATATATTCACCTTCTTCAGCTCGTGCTGATCTCCTTTGGACATTGTACGTTGCTCAATGCAACACACAGACAGAGGAGTTGCAATTTTGCTTTTTTGGATGCTTGATAATGCCCTGGAAATCATTCTCCTTCTCCTCTTAGCCTTAATCTCTAATGGAGTGGATGAAAATAAAATCCTCTTTGATGGAATGAGACCCCTCTTAGATGTCAATTCCTTTACAGAAGCAGTTAATGCATTAAT
>NW_025856765.1:0-1636 GCF_002878395.1 Capsicum annuum
TTATGGCAATAGTATATTCTCTTTTGGAATAGCGAAGAATACCAATTGCTGAGGAAAAAAGGAAATAAAGCCCGGGCATCATCTAAGGGTGGATCCCTACATATTGCGGGTGCCAGAAGTACCCTTGCTGTGCAGAAAAAATTAGTATATAACTTTTACAGTTTTAACTGTTTGTTTCTATTTAACTTTTTAATTATTTGAAAAAAAAAAGGTAAGAACATACCACACGATGAGTTATTCGAGGAGACTCATCAGAAAAAAAAAACAACTCGACTGTTAAAGATGTCTGGGTTGAACCTCGTGCAAAAACTTCCCATGTAAGAAACAAATATTGCATTTATGAATCTTTTTCTCAAATTTGATCTTATTCAATTATAAGTGCTTTAATAGTTTTTTACTTTTAATTTTAACTTTACTTTGAATTAATATAGGACAAATATACGCAGCTCGTTAGTGAGTATCGTAGTACTCAGCCTCCTGAAAGTCAGGGTAACACACTACCCCGACATGTAGAGGAGGAGTTATGGGAAAAAGTTAGGGGTCCTGCAGTTAGAGGTCATTACTACGAATACCACTAGGGGTGGGTGTTCGGTCGGTTCGGTCTGATTGTTTAATATCAATTTGGTTTATTCTGATTGTTTAATATCAATTTGGTTTATCGATTTTCGGATTGACAAAAATGACAACCATAATCAAACCAAAATAAAGTAGGTTTGGTTCGATTTCTTCAAATTCGGTTCGGTTATTTCGAATTTTTATTTCGGTTTGAAATATTAAAGTAGAGATCCTCTCTTTTTCATAACTGAGCATTTAAAATTAATAATTTTTTTAAGAAAATAATTTTTTTAAAATCTATTTTTCATTCCCAAATATAAATAACTATAAGTAACTCAACATGAATGAAACGAAATAAAATAATCATAAGATTAACATAATACATAACTTCATTGATCATTATATATAAATTTCTGTAAACAGTCCCGTCCACAAAACAAACACAACTCATAAATTTCTCGCGAATTGCTTAGTGAATGGAAATATGTTTACTGTTTAGGGATTTAGGCGCGGAATTAGGGTTACTAAAATGTATATATAATTAATATAATATATTGATAATATATATTATTATATATATATATAATAAATTAATAATATATATATATTATAATATTATTTATAAAATTTCGGTTTTCGGTTTTTCGGTTTAACCAAAAAAAATTTTAAGAAAATCAAAAACCGAACCGTTTAACCGAAATTTAAAAATTGAAAACCGAAATCAATCCGAAAAACCGAAACCAAAATTAAATTTCAGTTCCATTTTTAGATTTTTTCAGTTTTTCGGTATTTATGCCCACCCTTAGATACCACAATATTTTTTTTGGTGAGAATATTAGGTGTTCGTCCGGCCCTGCATACTCTATCTCTTCAGTTGATAGAGAAACCATTGAAAGACTAGAAAATATCATTTCTAAACTCATTGAAGAGCTTGCTGAATAGAGAAAGAGAGCGTAGAAGAAGAAAGAGGAAACTTCATCACAAATCAGGATGTCCTAGGAGCAGTTCAGCTCTTTCATTCAGACTATAGGGATTATTCCTCCGTGTCCTGGTGATGCAGTTCGGGCTACAAAATGACTAG
>NW_025856766.1:0-1228 GCF_002878395.1 Capsicum annuum
AATAAACAAATGAAAGACGACAATGAATATGTAAATAAATAAAGAGAAAAAAAGAAACTTTCTAGTCTCTTTGCCGCTTTAAATGTGGGTCTTTAACCCGCCTTTCTTCTTCCAACTCCTCGTACTTATATGCCACGGGATCATTTTAGACTTAGAACTTCATGCTTGACTCAACCAGATAGGCCTCATTGGCCCATTAAGGAATGCAAGGGAAAAGAGTTCGTTTAGACTCCAAGGCGGATTCATACAAAAAGAAAGGAAAAAAATATTAATATATGTTCATAAATTATTCTAACAATCAAAGAACATCCAAGGCTTTCAAAGGTCGCTACTTCAATACTCATGCACAAAAGAAAACTTAGCTGCAAGATTATTACACATATAATTGTCTACTAATTTTGAACTTTCAATATAGAGATCAGAGAGAGAGAGAAATCCAGTAAAGGGGGATCACTTTTCCCGATCTAATATAATGATCATTAAATGAGAGTTAGGATATAATGTTGGTTTTATTTGCTACAATATAGAGATGCTGCAACATTTGTTAGAGGTCCATACATTAATAGTAAATCATAATCAACTCCATTTGTGACAATTAGATAGCTTCAAGTAATGAAAAGGAATTCACAGAAACTAGGAAATAATTAAAAATAAAAGAGCATCACAAGCACATCACAAAAATAGGTTCATACACAACTCACACTATGTTGATGACCTCTGTTACCTTGGTATCTCACTTAAAAAAAAGCTGAAGAAAACTTCTGAAAGGGATAAATCAGTTTACGCTATATATGAACCAAGATAAATTTTTTCTTCCTCTCAAATTTTTTCTTCCGCCCTTTTTTTTTCTCTTGGTATTTGCTTTCAAAGAATGATTTTTTTTACTTTGGACCCCTGAGAAATTCCACCCCAAAATTCCAACCTAAAATTTGAACCCCTTATGTCAGCTCATAGAGGAGCTATTTATAGCAAAAGAATAGGGGTGAATATGGTTTCCACAAATGTGGGGTCATCACCCCTAAGGACCTTTTGGGAATTTTCACAAAAATGGTAAGAAACCAATTCTAGTTCAATATCAGATTCCTTTCCCAACGGATTGTACTAATTCTCTTGATTTTCAAAACAAATATTCAAACTTGGCCATCCAATCAAAAAAGGGGAAAAAAGCATAATCTTCATGAACCAATGGAATTCTTCCAAATAGGTACGAATTCTATACGAATCCAAT
>NW_025856767.1:0-1374 GCF_002878395.1 Capsicum annuum
AAGAAGAATTAGATACAAAAAAGAAATTACAATCATTTTTAGTATTAATAAACCAAGTAAGAGAATATATTCCAAAATTAAAAGAAAACTTAAAACCATTACAGAAAAAATTAAAAATGGATGTACAATATAGATATAATGAAGAAGATAAAAGACAGGTACAGAAAATAAAATTACTTTGTAAAGAATTATCAAAATTACAATTTCCAGATGAAAATAAAAAATTTACATATATAGTAAAAACTGATGCAAGTTAATATAGTTATGGAGGAGTACTCAAATATAGATATGAAGAAGAAAAATTAGAACATCATTGTAGATATTATTTAGGAACGTTTAACGAAACAGAAATAAAATGAGAAATAAATAGAAATGAATTATGTTCTTTATATAAATGTTTAATAGCATTTGAACCATATATCGTGTATAACAAGTTTATTGTTAGAACAGATAATACACAGGTAAGATAGTGGCTAACAAGAAAAATACAAAACTCAGTTACGACAAAGGAAATTCGAAGACTAGTATTAAACATATTGAATTTTACATTTACAATAGAAGTAATCAATACTAACAAAAATATCATTGCAGATTACTTATCAAGACAAAGCTACTTAAATTGATTTACCAATGGAAGAGGTTGATGCCAAAGATACCCAAACTGACTTATTACTCCAAATGTTTAAACAAATGGAGTTATTACAAGAACGAGTTATTACACTAACTTCTGAAGTTACAAATGTAAAAGTGCAAGTCGAGAACTATAAAAAATAAAATACTGTGCAGGAAGAGCACATTAAAAAACTAGACCTAGAAGGTGACGATGAGAAACACCTTAAAACTTAAATTACTGACGTAACTTCAATTACAGCTGCAGGTACATCTAAAGGAAAAAATATAGTCACCAAAAATAGACCTGAAATACCAAAGAAAAAAAATTACAACCTCAGCCAAATATTTTCAAAACCATATATACCAAATATACAAAATTTAGAAGCATTTGCACCTCCCCAGATACATACATATTCTGAATCACTTAACCAAGAAAAACAGATATACAACTATTCTTCTCGTAAATACATTGACAACATACACACCTTACAAACCTTATTAAATACCAAACCTATTCAAAGTGAAGAGCTAGCTACACAACATAAAGGATATATCACCCAGAAATGCCAAAATTACAGTAAACTTATTGCCTTACCAGGTACAAGCCCAAATTTTATTAATTCATGTTACTATTATGAATTATTATCTACGGTTTACACAATCAATGGAGAAGAGTTAGCAGGAATTCCAGAAATTCACAAAGAATTTATGACTTACAAGAGAATTACCAACAGACAATTATTCTACGTTCGATTTTATTCC
>NW_025856768.1:0-2901 GCF_002878395.1 Capsicum annuum
GTACACTCTACCCTTCCTAAAAAAAAAAAAAATTGACTTCTTTCATTTAAATTATTGAACCACCCTTTTCTGTCTTTTTTTTCTTTTTTAAGTTTTTTCATTTTTTTCTTTCACATTTTTTTCTTTCTCTTCTATCTCTAGTGTCTATTCCTCTTTATTCTTTCTTTATTTTATTTTTTTGTATTTTTTCTTTCTCGTTTTTTCTTTCCTGTTTTTTTTGTACTTTTGAAAAATATTATTACGTCGAGTACAAATAATATCACAATCGATTATTGTATTTGTATGTGCACCATCCTTTATATTGTTGTATTCGTTGATATAATTGTATTTGTATTTTATAGTTTGCACTTTCATTGATATTTTTACTTTTATAGTTCACGTTATTATTTATATTTTTATATTCATTGATATAATTGTATCAAATGATACATGTTTATACACCTTGAACTATACAAATACAAATGATACTTATTTATATACAAATACAAATGATAAATTGGACATACAAATACTAATGATACATTTATATTAAATGATACATGCATATTTGTATATTTAAGACTCAATCAAGTACAATTAATTCATATACTTGTTTATGTACAAATAATAAATTATACATATTCACGTCTAAATTATTCAAATACAAATAGTAAATTTATTTTAAGTATATAGTATGATACAAATAAATATAAAATACAACAACAAGAAAAGAAATGAAAAAAAGGCAAAAAAAATATTTAAAAAAAAAAAGATGACAAAAAATAATAAACGAAACAAAGAAAAAAGAAAAAAAGAAAAAGAAAAATTGAAACAAAACGAAAAAATTAAAGAAAAACAAAAAAATGGAAAAGAAAAAAATGAGAAATGATGGAAAGAAAAAAAAACAATCGAAAAATAAAAAAATGAAAAGAAGTAGAAAATGTTATGAAATATAAAACAAGAACAAGAATAAATAAAAACAGAGACTTCTTTATTTTTTTTTAGGGATGAGAGATCATAAGATTGATGACACAATGAACAAAACCCTTCTATTTATAGCGGAGAAAATACTCCTAGTTTCTGACTAAAAGACAGATACTTCAAATACTGATAGATATCAACTAGATCTTGATAGATCTTATCTATATAGACATTCACTATAATGTAAATACATTTATAGCACTCCCCCTTGAACGTCTAATTGATAGATAATATGCCTCGTTAAAACCTTACTAGAAAAAATCCAGTGGAAAAAAATATAGTGAAGGAAAAAGAGTACGCATCTCTAATAATACGCATTTCAGCTGCCTCATTAAAAACCTTACAAGGAAAACCCAATGAGACAAAACCTTAAAAGAGAAAAAGAGTACAAAGCGTATTTGCTTCCTCTGATGAGAACATCAATGAACCTTTGCATCCCGATCTTGTACACAATCTTCTTGAGAGTTGCAATTGAAAGATACTTGGTGAATAAATCAGTCACATTGTCACTTGAACGAATCTGTTGTACATTAATATCACCATTCTTTCGAAACTCATGTGTATAAATGAGCTTTGGTGAAATGTGCTTCGTTTTATCTCCTTTTATGAATCCTCCTTTAAGATGCGCTATGCATGATGCATTATCTCCATATAAAATTGTGGAGACATTGTCACGTTTCAAATCACATTTTTCTCGAATGAGATATATCATGGACCTCAACCACACACACTCTCGACTTTCTTCATGAATAGATGTCATCTCAGTATGGTTAGATAAATTAGCTACGATAGACTGCTTTATAGATCTGCAAGTTATGACAGTATCACCATATGTGAACACGCTTGTAGTATTTACAAGATACATTAGTACACCAACTGGACTAAGATATAGTACTTCAGGACCAATCCAATTAGGTATGTTTCACATTTCATCAAATATTCTTATTGCTTTTGAAAACTCTCCAAGAAGTTCAATAATTTTCAAACGATCAATTTATCCCTTATAAGAATAATAAACAAGTTTCCTAGAAACTTTCTATGCTTCAGGCATTTTGAATCCTTTAGGAATTTTCATATATATTATTGTCAAGTGACAATGTTCAATATATCATGTGCGATATCTTCAAATTTCTGGACTGCAAATCAAATAAGTTTTACGGTTACCAAAATGCATCCTTTCAGGTCACCTGATAAATGTTTCTACATCAGCATGCTTAAATAAACGTAGAATTTGGATCCTCGTAATTCTTCACAATGTTGCACTAATATTGTATCAAGGTTATCGTCGACGGTTTCTCATTTTGTATCGGTTCGCAATGTGATATAACATTTTGAGATCTCATCATTTCATTATTTTCAGGTAACTGAACTCCTCATAAGGTTTCATGAAGTGTTATGTCGTAGGCTCTTGAAGAACACATTTCCTTTTTATTATGATTGTTTGCTCCTTATCCTTTTCAAGAATTATTTTATTTGGAATCGATTGGTCTACCATGCTTCGCGCATGCATAGACTTTGTCCTTTGGGGACACAAATAGGAGCCTTGCAGCTTAAATATGAGATGCTTTCGGCATTTGACTTGAATTATCTTTTGAATGAGGATCTATGATAATTCCTAACATATTTCATAGCTGCTTATAATCTCCCCCTTATGTTAGAAAAACTAACATACATCCTTCATATTCTTTTAGGAATTCATTTTTGTGTATCATGATATATTCATTAATCGTATACCGCACATCAAAATTATTAGATGCAATAATTAATTTCTGACCTTGAACCAATTGAGAGGGAAGAAATAATCATAATTTGTTGGTCTAATGCATACAAGTGCTATTGTATGCAACATATCATATTTCAGACCAACACATGAAGCTTTGTTCTCATTAGCAATGGTTTAACTATTTATTGAATGCATTCAATGTCAAACTATCATCATCA
>NW_025856769.1:0-2032 GCF_002878395.1 Capsicum annuum
ATTTTTCACAAAATGGATGGGTATGAACACCTTTTCGACTACCTTGTGACTTAGACCCTGGTGCTCTATCTTGACTATCATTTCTAAACTTTGGAACTGAAGAACTAGCGACAAAAGGATTTAGGGCTGAGAATTTATGACGGAACTGGAAATAGTTACCACCCTCTGACCTAGGCCTAAACCCACTTGTTCTGACCCTCTTATTCTTTTTTCTTCCTATGCTTCTCCCCCTTACTCTGCTAGGTATGAACCCCAAGCCTAGATAGGAAAATAGCCTGTAGGTTGTTTTGAGCAACTACTAAATTGGCTAAAATAGTTAAAGCTACTCAGAATTCTATATGGGAGACATGCTCATTCAGGGAATCTGCCTAAACGGGCTAAGGTGATGACTGATTTCCAGTTCTCCTTTCGTTAGTCTTTTTGGGAGGCATGTTCTGTAATTTGAAGGAAAAAAGGATTAAACTAATACTTTAACTTGAGCTTATGCTCACTCACACGACATAAATACTAAAGGAAGGGAAACTTTTCTTAAAATATCTCATAGTCTCCTGTCCATAAGTGTGGCGTGCTACATACCCATGCACAAGACTCTACTAGATGCGGTATTCAGACTCTCTAAGACTCTATTGAACCTTAGGCTCTGATATCAAGTTTTTAATGACCCGAGACTACCCCCTAGTCATCACACAGTGCTTACGATCCCGAACGACCACAAGCCAACCCATGATTGATATCTGTTGTGAGCACTGGATAATAATACTGAAAAAATATGGAATTAGACTAAAATGCCATAAGGTTCAAAATCTAAAACACTAATAAAATATAAAATCTAAAATAAAAATCCGTAAACTGTATAATATCTAAACAATCTTGTCTAAAAGCCTCTAATCTGAACTGTCTGAAAGTGGAGTTAATGGGATAAGCCCCCAACTAAATCCAACAACTAAAATACTGAAACTACTGAAGTACTAAAATAAAAGTATTTCCTCGAAAGATAAGGACTCACTACTAAATCTACGACTGCTGACTGGATCTGTCTAAGTGCAATCAGGAACCTAAGCATCCGAACCTATGATATCAGACATCATAGCGTAAAGAAAAAGTATGCGGTCAATACACGGAATGTATTGGTATGTTAGATGAGGTAAGGCTGAATTCAAGGGTTTATATGCATAAATAGTATTTGACTGAATAATATAGAGTAAATGAATATGAGAGTACATGGATAACTGAAACTACTGTAGATACTGAGTTTGTAATCCTGTGCATATATGTATACTATAATTGAACTTTTCTGAAGCTAAGTACTGAGTTCTGATGACTAAGTAATCGATATCTAAAGTTACTGATAATTGAATTACTGATACTGAGTGGCTGTATCTGATAATCCTGATTTTGTAGAACTAAACTGAATTCTAAAATAAGACTGAAATTGAGACTGTGGGAAATAATCATCTAACTGATATGCCCCTCTCTGAACTGATTGGGGTCCAACCTATAACCCTAGCTGGAAGGGTGATAATACCGTTCCATAGGTACTAACACTAGAATACTAGGATGCCAAGCCAAACTGATGGGTGACACCTGGACGGAGCCAAGCCAAATCTAATAGGTGACCCCTGGGAGGTACTCAAGCCTAGTCTGATGGGTGACTCTTCATCCTGCGTTGGCTACACAATTATGGAGTATAGGGACTGCTACTTACAACTCTGCCTCTATGACGGGGAATCTGTCATACCAGCACTTGCTTAGTGTTAAATCCTTCTCCCAACTAAAAGACACTGAACTGAGTATACGGAACTGGACTGGACTGATACTAAGTTTTCTGAGTTTTTTTTTCTGAGTTCTATAACAAGTTGGATTCTACTAATTGGGACATGATTGATACTAGCTCTAGATATACAACTAAATTTTTGGGTATTAAATACTCCCAAGACTCTATATCATGAAAAAAAAAGACATAAAATGATCATAAAGGCATAACAATACTTGCTTGCTAACAATGCACTCATTTAGACATTTTGTCAAACAC
>NW_025856770.1:0-2339 GCF_002878395.1 Capsicum annuum
CTTTGAAAGCATTCTCCTACCGCACATTCTGGAATAAAATCATCACCCCGAGTGAGCAACCCAGCCATATAAATTTTGGCCAGGGCAATAAATATATTAGTTTTTCGTTTTTATTAGATGCAATGCTAAGCTTTGAAGGCCCTCTAAGGGTCCAATGCACCCTAAAAGTTAGTCCAATCGCTATTGAATATCTTTACAATGACACAAAAATTAGATCCCTTCACAATGCTTGATAAATATATATAAGCAACAACCGATATTAAATCTTAACAGGCTATCAAAACTATATTCATGGTCCCTCATCCTTATCAGTTCGGACCTACCAAACTTAACTGTAAAATTACAGACATCTTGTTTGAACGATCTATGACTAATCAGTAAAAACATCATTGACAAAATCAGTGCACTCTATGTGTGCTTCCACGATAACATTATCAGTAATACATACCTCCTACATATGAAGTGGTTCTATCTATAAGCAGCTTATTCCTCTGATCCCATCTTTACTGCGGCCTCTTAAGATAGTCCATCAAAAGTTAATCAACTGTCAGTTCCTTATATCTACAAAGAAGAGGAAAGAAATTGATGTCACAAAAAGAATATTAACTATTTGTTGCATCATATGTGGAGTCTGTTGCAACAGATATGGAGTCTGTTACAACAAATGTGGAGTCTGTTGCAACAGATGTGGAGTCTCATGGAATACATCAACCAGCCTTTCTAGTGGTTTTATTTGTTCCAACAGTTTCTCCATCTGTTGCAACATCAAGAATAGCATAAACATCAACAAAAAAGAAACAACATTTATTCCAACAACATCATCAACAATAAAGAAGCAACATCCTTTATGCCAGAACCATCAACAACACCACAAGTTCCAACAATGCCAACCCCACCAACAACATCGATAATTGCATCAACAATAATGAAACAAACAAAATACATACAAAAAAATGATACTGCCAACAAGGTTTTTAAACTTCTCCCAACAGATGAATTTTTTCTCATATTGTAATAAAAATTCTTGAATTGTTTATTCAACACTTACAAGTTCCTTAAAATTTTTTTTAATAAATATGATATGGGTAAATATTAATTAAATAAAAAAATAAATGTAAATAACATGCAAAGAAGAAGACAAGAATGAAAGAGCAACAATGAACCATACCTTAATATCAAAAAGAGGATCAAAATAGAAATTTAAGTCGAGGAAAAATATGGATGGGTTTAGATTTGAAAAGATCTTTATGAGAAGAGAAGAGAAAAGAGAGAAAAAAGGTTGTACCCTAAAGAGGAGAGAGAAAAAAATGAGAGTTGAATAAAATAAATTGCAGCTGAAGGAAGAGATGAGATAATTTCTATAGATGTATTATGTACGTAGACGTGGTGATTTTCAATATTTATTAATTAATATTCATTAATTTCATTAATAATTTGAGGGGCATGAGGAAAACTAAAACTACTGACATTGAAAAGACAAGACAAGACTGCTCAATGAACTCACTTTTGAGATATTCAAGAAATATTTTCTTACCACATTTAGTAGTAAGTACTACTACTTGATATTAACTACTCGGATCAGAAGCTTCTTTCTTTAAAATTAAAAGAGATAAAAAGATTTTCAAATAGATATGTCATCTGTTGCAACATATATAAATATTTGTTTAAAAATTTGAACAGCTCATTCATCTGTTACAAAAGATATAAATATCTATTTAAAAATCCCAAAAGCTAAGTCATCTGTGACAACAGATGAAAATATTCATTTGATAATTAATAAAATCAGATATGTCATCTGTTACAACAAATATAAATATTTTTAAAAAAATTTCCAACATCTCAGTCATCTATCACAACAGATGCAAATATCTATTAATAATTAAATCAGATATGTCATCTGTTGCAATATATATGTACCTATTTGAAAATTTTCAACAGCTTAGTCGTTTGTTGCAATAGATTTCATAGCAATTGATTTAGGTGGAACTAGAGATGAATGAATGAGCTTGCAGGGTCAACTACGAATCCAATCGAGCCTTTGAAATTGCATGGCATTGGTATTGTGTTCATACAGACCCGAGTCGTCGATCGATCATTCTGAGTTAAAATGAGTTCTTATCAACTCAATGTTAGGATAGTGATAGTACCTAAGTTAATTTAGATGGAACTAAGGATTAATGAGTGAGCTCGCAGGGTCAAATCCAATCGAGTCTTTGCAATTGCATGGCATTGGTATTGCGTTCATCCCGACCAGAGTCGTCGATCGATCACTTTGAGTTGAAATGAGTTCTCATAAACTCAATGTTAGGATAGTGATAGTACCTAAGTTGATTTTGGTG
>NW_025856771.1:0-1266 GCF_002878395.1 Capsicum annuum
CTTTGCTAACTTAGTATGTCTTCTCTTACATTATTTGCCTACTATGATATTTTATCTTTTTAAACATTAGTTAGAACATGCATTAATCCTTTTTTCTTCTTTCTTTTGTATGTGGATACAACGAGTCCAAACAGACTCTGTTACCATTGTTGCATTATCAATATGGGCCATTGAGGCCCATCCCTCTTAAGTCAATTTTTAAGGCCTTAAGGAGACAATCTCATAGTGCATGGATACGAGGATTCGAAGGAAGAAGAATGGACTAACGTCTCGTACTTGAAGTGGCTACGAGACTTAAAAGTTTCATTTATTTGCTTATTTAGTTATTTAGCATTGCCTCATGTATTCATTTATTTGTCGTCTTATTTCTTTATTTCATCCATTTAGGCCTCGAAGTCAAAGTTATAAATTTAATACAAGTGGAGCGAGTTTTGGGCCAAAAAGGCTTGAAATCTAGATTAGGACAGGTGAAATGGGTCGAAAGCCCAATTAGACTAAGATAGGTTTCGCTGATTTGGGCCCAAGGGCCTAAATCTTTTACTTTTTTCTTCCTTCCCCCTTTTATGTGTTTATCTGCTTGTTAGTTTTTCTTAGACTTAGTTAAAATCCCTACTAAGTTGGCTAAATTTATTTTACACAAGTCTTTTCTAAAAATCGATCACTTTTCAACAAATCAATCTTTTTTTAACTTAGTCAAAAGATGTTTTCAAACAGTCCAAATAACCGCAAGTAAGCGGATGTTTTAGGTGCTTTAAAAACCTTCTTAATGTGTTAATAGGAACCGCTTACTCAAAATTTTCGAGTTTAAACGATTTGTCTGTTTTGGATCGTTTAATGTTATCTTATAAAGGTTTCTTAATTCCTTTTCGAAATTAAGTGGCTACTCTTCAAAAGTCAAAAATTTTCGCAAAACATAGATTATATTTGTATTTGTATTCTATTTTCGTCGATGCTTTTTTATTTTTAAAGAATTATTTTGTTTTTGTATTTATAAGTTGATTGCATATTGTATTTAGCCATGATTATGTACGATTTATCATTTGTATACAAACAAGTAAATGCATTAATTATATTTTCTTGATTCTAAAATATATAAATATGTATTTGTATGTCAAAATTATCATTCGTATATATTAATATACAAATACCACTTGATACAAATACAATTACAAACACATGATTTTACAAATACAAATACATATTGTATTTGTATAAAAAGATTGAATTGAAATTATTTGTATCAATAAATATAACTCGTATCAATAA
>NW_025856772.1:0-1404 GCF_002878395.1 Capsicum annuum
TCAAAATCTTTTATGGAAAGCCCTAGGTTGTTCTTGAGAGGTTTTTTGAGAGAAGAGAGTGTATTTTGGGTGAAAAGTCGCTGAATCACGTGTCAAAGGACTTAAATAGGGGTTGGAAATTGACCCTTTTAACCCTGGACGTGTTATAATTTTAGTAAAAATTTCTCAAATTGGACCCCTAGCGCGATGCAGCGCTTTCGCATCGTGTCACTAGAATTTGACAATTGAAAAAGTGAGGGATGGCGCGATGTAGAGCCATCACGTTGCCCCTTCTTTTGTGACCTGGAATTTTTGTATGCTGTGGAAAAAATTGCATTGAGATACTGGAAAAGTACAATTGTCATTTTTGCTTGTGGCGTGGTATGCCACTGATCAATATGGTGTTATTTTACTATGGGAACTTGAAATAGTCATAACTTCTTACCTGATTATCGGATTTAGGCAAATTTTATATCGATAGAAAGCTTACTGAATTTCCCACATGACAAAAAGTGAAAATATTAAAAATACCATATGTACAAAAGTGGATTCATCTTTTAAAGAAAGATCCTAATATTTTTTAGATGATTTCCAGCTAGAAAAAGGTACGGGGCATTACAATATCTCCCCCTTGAGAACATTCGTCCTTGAATAAGACTTAAAGTAAGGGGAAGAACATACAATGACCTACATACTGAACATGAATAACTGAAACATGATCTCATGACTGACATGACTAATAACTAAATATATCATACTGGACACGCATACCTAATGCATGCGTAACAGATTCATGAATGCATGATTGAGTGTTCTGAGGAACTAAGTTTCTCACAATGAGACTGCATGTCTGATGCATAATTATATAACTGAACTGATACATGAATGCATGACTGAATATGTAATGGTACTTTATACCAAGTTTGTGATGAACACTGATTATAAAACTAAGTAAGCTTAAGGAGGACTGTTACCTTGAACTTGATCTGAGTTGGCGGAGAAGAGGTGAGGATACTTCGTACACATGACTGCTTCTTCTTCCCAAGTATCTCCCTCAGCAGACTGATATCGCCAAAGAACTTTAACTAGAGGGACTTCTTTGTTCCTCAGTCTACGAGTCTGATAGTCTAGGATTTCGACTAGAATCTTCTCATAAGAGAGACTATTTTGAATATCAATGCTCTGAATAGGGACTACAACTGCTGGGTCACCTATGCACTTCTTGAGCAAAGAGACATGGAAGACCGGATGAACTAAGGCTAGATCTGAAAGCAATTCGAGCTCATAAGCTCCTTACAAAATCGACTGAGAATCTTGAAGGGACCGACATATTGGAGACTGAGTTTTCCTTTCTTGCTGAACTGCTTCACTCCCTTTATAGGAGAAATTTTTAGATAGACATACTCACCAATCTCAAACTCAAGA
>NW_025856773.1:0-3201 GCF_002878395.1 Capsicum annuum
CCAATTGTATTTAAGACCTTATTTGGTTAGTGGTGCCCTGAATGATTTTTGCCAACAAGCCTCTCTCATTTTATTTTCCTCAGTTCACCATTGACTTATGGTGTCTGTGAGGGTTTTTCACAATTGAGACTCTCTTATTTTCATTTCTTTCAACTCACAACCGTCTTATGGTGCCCATAAGGATTTTCACCGATAAGACTCTCAACTTACCATCACTTTATGGTGCCCGTGAGAGTTTTCACCAATAAGACTCTCTCATTTTTAATTCTCACATGATTCCTTATGCTGAGGAAGATAGGTAGTTTCCAAAATGCATCATCATATGCATTGCATGCTTAACCTTAACATTCTCAAAGATTGATCTGAAGGTCTTTCTTTGGTTGTAACTTGGCTTTTGGATAGGGTTAGAAGAAAGGATAGGATGAGGCCCAAATGACACTTGAAGTGGGGTAGGACTTACAACTTTTAAAATCGACTCAAGCAATGAGGATTAACTCATGCCCTAGTTTCTTTTGACTGGACAATTCTAAGTTGTTTATTTGGTTGGACCAAGCCCAGAGTAGGGCAGCCTACGTATCTCACCCCCGAGAGAGGAGAATCAGGTTACGCATAGTTCTGGCAGCTTGTTTTGCATGATTTAGACTTTTGATTCTTTTTCTTTTATTGACACTCTTTTCTCTTTGGATTTTTCTAACTCTATTTGTCTTGACACTTTTCATTTGAGCTTTGCTGACTCTTTCTTGATTCCAAAAGAGGGGTATGAAAGAAAATAGGACTAAAGCTCAAATGGGATAAACAAAGAAAGACCTGATGTTTAGATAGCAGAATGAAATACCTTCGTCAATCAATCTTTGAAAATGCAAGTACATATCATGCAATATTAAAGTGAGAGATGAAGATCATTTGTGACATATTTTAAGCAATAACTTTAACTGAGTCTGTGTGTCACTACTCTTGCACTTTGTTCAACATATCACTCTACTTTTCTTGTACATTCCTCACATCGAATGAATCATGCTTTCGTGAAGTTGATTTTCTATCCCTCGGGATCTCACATCCGTTATTTGACCTAATTAAGCATTGTTTTTCAATTGATGCCCAATTTATTCTTGTGATTCTCAAAATAATTGCCTTAATTTTCAAAGAAGGCTTCAACTTGTCACCAAATGTCTCAGCACTCTACATATTTTCTCAGATGCTCTCTTTTTTAGCTGTAACCTTCTGATTCAATGTTCATGCTTAAACTGGATTTAAAGATCTGGTTGAAAATTCCGTTAGCATATCATATCACTAGAATCAACATAGAATGTGCTATGTAAAGAAAACAAACAAACAACAAAAATTTAAAATATGAAGGAAAAAAGGGATACTGCATTTAATTAAAATGAAAGATAGAAGGGTTTGAACATAATGACAAAGGGACAAAACAAGATAGATCCCGAACTACAACCCTAAAATAATTCGGATAACAGAAAATAAAATAAAACACACTACCAGACCTCTTCCTAGTAGGGAGAGGGGTGACTTCTCAATTGTTCAGCCTAACATATTAGCCACTGATTTGCATATCAACATAACTAGAGCTTTCCTCACTGTCAATGGTCTGCACCATAATTGATTTATCTTGAATCAACTTTTTAATTTCTCTTTACAAAGCACGACAATCTTCAATACTGTGACCCTGGACATCAGAATGATATGTACATCATACATTAAGATCAAAGCTTCTTGAATGCGGATCAGGAGTATACCCAAGGAGAGGAGTGATCATGCCTCGCTGGGAGTGATCATGCCTCGCTGTGCCAATCTCTGAAATAAACTTGAATACAACTCTCCAATTGGTGTGAAACTATCCCTCAATTTCTGCCTCATTTCATTGTTTAACTTGGATCGGACATCGGGCCTAAAAGGGATTTGATATGTTTGTGGAATTGAAGGATGACTTTGAGGAGTTGGTGCACGCCATTGTGGGTAAGGGGGGAGTTAGACATATGGTTGTGCGCAATATACTAGATATGGAGGTGGGGAAATAGAATATAATGGATTTTAAGAGAATTATAGAGAGCATGGGTATGAACTCGGGCTTGAGACTGACGGCAACGACGACCGTAGTCTTCTTGGATGTGCCCGTTCTCTAACTACAATAGCATTTGTATCTTTCTCATTCTTCTCCCATCCAGTTTTCTTTAATTGGTTGCAATATTGTCCCAAATATTTCACGAATTCCTCCTATCCATCTTGCTCCTCAAATTTCGATATGTCAAGCCTTGGAGTCAGGTTAACACTTGAAGAAATGCCCCAATTTTTATATGAAACATCTACTTCACTTGTAAGTCTTAGAGAACTTTTCACAGCATTTCCTGCACTCTTCATTTTTCCATCCATTTCACTGGCTCTTCTGGCACACTAGGCTTCTTGTTAAGCAATTTTGATGGTCCAGTCAGCATAAAAGCAGGATCAGGAGTATAGCAATGATCACTAAGAGTATTGAATATAGGTTCACTAGCAACATGGGGACGCACAACCGTTGGGCGAGCCAGTGTAGAAGTCCTAGTAGAGGATTGAGCAACAAGATCACAGACGACATGTGGTGTTGTAAATATAGCAGGCTTATGCTGGGGAGCTAGAGAAAAAGTGGTGAAAGTATTGAGATACTTTTGGCTTAGAATGAATTCTGAGTCATGTTGCGGTGCATCAGCAACGGTAGAAAACTAACTTTGAGATTTTGGTAGAAAACTCGAGGTATTTGTAGGATCAATAAAGGAAAATGCAGGAGGAGGCAACCTACTGGCCCAATCTCGATGCATTTCTATCATTTGTTGTCTTAGCCTCCTAATCCCTTGCTTCAAACTCTCATTTTCCTGATTCTTTGTTTGATCTATGATGTCACTCTCCATATCTTTGTTGGACACAACTAACCTTTTGAATTTGGTGTGATATGAAGGACCAGCCAGAATGCCACAAACCAGCTACCTTAAACTGACTCAACAAATAACAAGAAATGTGTTAGATTTCAACACTTTTTCAAAACCTCTTTTTCCTTCTTTCATTTTTTTTGAAAAGATCACCGAACCCAAGAAGGGCACCTACGTATCTCACTCCCGAGAGAGGAAAATCAGGTGTGTGTAGTTCGTGAAGTCTTGCCAAAATGGCCAATTAAACTCTTTTTCCATTTTTTTTCTTGAAACTTCAAAGAGAAAA
>NW_025856774.1:0-7033 GCF_002878395.1 Capsicum annuum
CAGTCCAGCCTAGTATGAACTAGGAAATCAGTTTTGTATTTATTCAGTTGGGAGTAGGATTCAGCATCGAGTGAACCCAAGGATGAGGACACACACTATCATCTAGAAGAGGGTGTGATCCTTAGTAGCAATCCCTGCATTCCAAAAATACGTAGCCAGCGTAGGTTGAGATGTACCCCTACGAGTATAGGGATTATACATCTCATTTGAGTTTTCCTTATAAGAGGGGTTAATGAAAGATCTCCCTATCACAGAGGGTTTACTCACAACTTGTCTTTACTCGTGGCATGATACTGACACCCTTCTAGCTGGGGTAATAAGTTGGACCCCACCTATTTAGATTCGGGGTATGTCAGTTAGATGATTACCTCCCACAGTCTTAGTTTCAAATTCGGCCTCAGTTATAGAACTCAATTTTATTCTACTGAAATTAGGACTCTCAGATACAATCGCTTAGCTCAGTACAGAACTCAGCTAGTTCTATCAAAATTAGTACTATTAGATACAGTCATCCAGTTCAGTCTAGAACTCAGATAGTTCTTTATATTCAGGACTGCCAGATACAGTCACCCTGTCCAGTAAAGAACTTAGATAGTTTTTCAGTATCAGTATACTTAGTTATTAGTTATTAGTAATATATTACCAGTAACCTCAAATATCAGTTACCTGTAAACTCAGTAAATCTATGTTGTCAATAGACTCAGCTATTTAGTATCCCAATATTAGTAAACTTAGATGTCAGTACATCAGTATTTAGTATTGTCAGGACCTTCGTTACAGTTATGTATTCATGAATGTATTCCCATGTTCATATATATAGTCAGTTAGTATTGTTCATGCATATGAACCCTTTGCATTCAGCTTACCTCACTTGTATACCAGTATATTCAATCGTACTGATGCATTTGTGCTATGTTGTTTTTTTATGATGGGTTTAGAAGCACGAGCTCCCGAGCACCCTTAGTAGATCAGACGTTTAGCAGACAGACTAGCAGTGAGTCCTCATCATTCGAGAATTGTATAATTATTTTATTTCCTTATTATTTTAGTAGTTCGGAGTTAGTTAGAGACATGTCCCACCAACTCCCTAGATTTCAGATAGTTTAGAGTCTTTCAGACTACAACATATTTCAGATAGTTTATTTTAGTTTTGGGTATTGTTATACCCCATTACAGACATTGTTTTATATTTAGTATTAGTTTAGTTTTGAACCTTATGTCCTTACAACTTATATTCCACATATTTACTAGATATTATTCAGTTCTCAGTTACAGATATCAGTCATGGGTTAGCTAGGTGTCCTTTGGGGTCATGAGCACCGTGTAATATTTCGGGTACCATATTCGGGGCATTACAGGTATTCCATTCATCCATAACTATTGTGAATCCTCATTTTAAATACCTTCATACATTTTTCATAGTGAATTTTCCAGTACTCTTCTTAGTCCACCAAGGTTTGTCCACCTGATTTCCTAGCTGCACGTAACTCGTATTTACTTTTGATATGCTCTACTACAACTTCTGGGATAAAATCTCTTAGTGCATCATAGTTGCATCTTTCTAATGATAATAGATATCTTATGTCTTTCATTAGATAACAAGTATAGAATTTAGAGTGATGCAAGTGTAAAGTATCATGATCAGTTCACTTATCACACTGAATAATAAAGTTACCTCCTCTAGGTTACCACCATAAATTTAGTTCTATTTTAGTTCTATTTAAGTTCTATTCTCAAGCATGTGCTTTCAAACTTGAGATCCCCCTATTCCATTAAACCAAAGTAGGAACACTCTTCTTATAATATTTATTCCTTAGAAACTTAGACCACAAAGTGGTTTGAGTCTTGAATCTTCACCACATTTTAGCATACAAAGCATGAGATACATCAAACATAGACCTAAAACCAAGACCCTCTTCTTATTTAGGTAGACAAACTTTTGCCCATTCAAACCAATGTTTAATCATGTCAAATTACTTATTGCCTAAATACAATTTAGCAAATATCTTATTTAAATCCTTGCTAAAGCACTAAGGGAGAGTAATCATAGAAAGGAATACTTTCAAGAACATTAGTAAGAAGCACCTCTTTACCCCCAAAAGAGTGCATTTTTCCCTTCTAGGCTAGCAGTTTCCCTTTTACTCTCTCAAACAAATCTGTATAGTATTATTTCCTTTTTCTATCATGAGTTATGGGAAAGACTAAGTATTTCATAGGAAAAGAGGTCCTAGCTATTCATGTATATTGTTCCACCTGATTAGAGATTGCTACAGCTATATTTTGGCGTAAATAGTAAAAACTATTTTCCTTATTCACCTTTTGACAAGATTTCTCCTTATAATCATGCAATGCTAACATAATTTTCTCAAATATTAAGCATGAAAAGATGCAAAAATTATAGTATCATCAGAAAAATCTAAATCATTCAAATTTACAATCCACTTATGCATCTCATACCCTACTAACTGAGTGTTTTCAAATAAGGAGTTAGGAGCTCTAGATACCACCTTTGCTGAAATTATGAAAAGAGCTGAGGAAAGAGGATCCTCTTGTTTTAATCCTTTGGTAGAATGAAAAACTACATGAGATTATACATTAACCAACATAAATTAGTAGTTATTTAAAATTAACCTCCAAATCATATCTATAAATTTGTCAGAGAATCCCATCTTTCTTAGTACCTTAATATGAAAATACCATGACATTCTATCATAAGCTTTTGCTATATCTAGCTTTATAACTACATTAGAAGGCTTCCGTCTTTTGGTAATATCAATTATCAACTTCTGAGCAAGAAGAATATTTTTTTAATAATACTTCTCTCCTTGACAAATTGAGACTGATTTGTAGAGATTAAGTTAGGCAACAAGTTTACTAGATAATCATAAAAATTTTTTGACAGAACCTTATTTACAAAGTTACTCAAGCTAATAGATCTCATATAAGAGAAGTTTTTTTCTTAGGTATGAGGACCATATTAGTATGAGTAATGGACTATGGTAGAGTATTACTAGCAATGAAATCATGCACCATTCCTCAAATATCTAAACCCATTATATCCCAACAAACTTGAAAAGATTTGATAATAGGCCATTAGACCACTTGAGCTCTCCCTATTAAGTTTAAAAACTGCATTCTTCACCTCTTTAGTATCTGGTATATCCCCTAAGCTAGTAGTCTCCTCTTCAGCTATTAATTCAGGAATAATAATGCAAAACTAGAAGCATCCCTTACCTAGTGAAACTACTTCTGAAAATGAGAAACTTCTGACATGAGATCTCCACTTCTTCCCTTCAACCAGACTATAGATGATTTTGATATTCTTATCCTTACTTTCCAACTATTCATAACCTTTTTATTATTTCCAAAACTTTTCTTAAAGGACAAGAAATATATTTTTTCAGCCTTGGTTCTTTCCATAAAGCACCGATTTTTAACTAAAAGGAAAATCTTTAAATAATTTCTCCTTTATTCTTGTTATCTCCTATAGAATATTAAGTTTCTAAAAAATATTTCCCTAAAGTCTCCCTGTTTCACAATATTAGAGCTCTTTTATTCTTCTTATCTCCCTCTTATAGCCTAAGAAAGGATTAGGAGAACATTGAGTATCTCAATTTTTCCTGATCATTTCCTTGAAAAACTTATGTTTAGTCCATAGACTCAAGAACCCAAAAAGGTTTTCTTATTACTAGATGATCTATATACACAAGAAATGAGAAAATAAGTATGATCAGACTTTGTTCTAGGTTAGTTCTCCACTTTTGAATGCGAGAATTCACCAAGAAAAATATTATTAATCAGGACTCTATCTAACCTTTAGAAAATATTTTCCTTCCCTTCCTTCACATTCCACCGTATGAAGGGGCTCCACTTTAGTTGCACTTGAGTAAGTTCATTTGATTCCATACAGGTCTTAAAATCTTTTAAAACATCCACTACTAGTAGATCCCCGATCATTTTCTCCCTATTACAAACCATATTTAAATCTTCTCCAGTAAGCCATGAATAAATCATTTCACTAACTACTTGATATATCTCATCCAACAATTCCAACAATTTTATTTTTTCAAATTTAGCATGTACAATAATTGTATATAGACTAAAATCAATATTTTGATTCTTCAAAAAAATAGTAAGTTGATGGTCTAAATTTCTTACTACTATAACATGATATCTATAATTAGAAAAATTTCATATCTTACCATTGTTGTTATGACTAACCTTAGGTATTTTAGTATTTTTTGTAGCTATTAATGTATCTCACAGGTTGAAAAAGCTCCACCAAGGAAAAAAATACAAACTTTTTAAAATTATGCAACATTTCTATCCTTTGAAGTGAACTTAGAGCCCTTTTAGATCTTATATTCCATAAGAGTGCCTCCATGTCATTTAAATTTTTTGGAAGTAACTACCTGTTTGGATGAACTCTGAGAGATGGAGCAACTTTCCCATTCCTTTTTCTTGCCTTTTCTTGCTGACTTTACTCGATTCAACACCCCAGGAGATGATAAACATCTTTATAGATCTGTTCTTTTGAAGATTCTGGCCCTGTATCATAATCAACAACTTTTATCTCTTCTATGTCATCAAGTTCTGGAATATCTATCTTATGGATGAGACTATTGTGCAATGTAGATTTAGGTGATTCTAAAGGAATTTTCACCACTTATAACTTATCAGTTTGATTTTTTGTCGATATCCCAACTACTGCTATATTTTTTATATCTATCATTATTTTTTCCTTATTATTGAATTGTTTCTGCTACAATAAAGGATTTAAACCCTTGTATTAATATTATATGTATCTTTCTCTCTGTATATCAAATTTATCATGTTGTTTAAAACTAATATCATGCTTTTTATGGTTTGCAGGATTGTTACATATAGAGACTAAGTCAGACAAACTTTTTTCTTTAGTAAAAAGTACATCCAAATTATGGTTTTGGCATACTGCCCGCTCCACTATTTTACTAAATCCTCTTATCCTTTCCTAATGCCATTACAATTATTTACATAGCAATCTTCATTGTTACTTTGCGCTACTTCTTGATGGTCTAATATTTTACATTGCTTTGTAGGCTCTTTTCCTACTTTGTTAGATGACTATTGAATATCATCTTACAAAAAAAACGTAAATATTTTTTATTCCCACTCCTTTGTTGAAAAATTTCATCCTTATTAACTTGGAAAGGAATATCACTTGTATCATTAATATCTATGATACTTTGCTTGATACCTTCTTGTGTGTTCTCCTTTTGAGCAGTGCTTCAAACTTGTTCTCTACAAAGGTGGTTTGTAATGACCTAATTTTTGGTGATGGTGTGAATTATTTATTTTTATGTAATTTGGCCATTTTACCAATCCTCGTTGTTACTATATGTTATTTATAAGGTGTGGGGATGATTGAGATGGTTCTCAATATGGTTCAAGTAATTTATGCGAGTTTGTGGCATTTGATAGTTAAAAAGGCTTTAAATTGACCTCAATCGACATTTATTATTTTGTGCATTGGATGGAAAAACTGACTGTGCCAGCAAATTCAAAACATCAATTTTAGGTTGGTAACATAGTTGATGTGATTTTATGGCTTTCATAGCTTATTTCGACCCTCGATTCAAAAGGTTGTGAAATTGGGTTTTCGGTGTAAATTTTTTGAAAATAACATTTTTTTCAAAAATCTAATAGCTCCATTGAGTTTGGGGCATCAACTTTAGTCTAGTAGCATAGTTCATTTCCATTCTTAGGATTCCACATGAATTTCGAGGGCTTCATGGAGAATTGGAAGTTTTCAAGTCTCCAGTTATTGCACCACTTAGCTGGTGCACCCGTTTAAGTGAGATTTTGGTCATTGAAGTGACCTGGCAGTCAAATGGGGGTATTGCTTAGTGATTTCCCAATTATGTAAGCGGTTGTCATATAAGCAATAATGTGGTCACTTATGTGACACTTGGTGACTGGGCGGATATTGCATAAGCAATACCTGGTCTCTTAAGCGATGTCCATTTAAGTTACCCGGTGTTTGCTTAAGCGATGATTGAGTGCTATTTATACCTCATTTTTACTGTTTTCACCATTTTTTAGACTTGGGTCTTGGGGTTTTGAGTTTTTGGTGATTTCTTTCATTTTCGAGTTTGGGTAAGCTCCAAATCCCTATTTCAAATATTTTTTTTTTGGTTCTTGTCATTTAAATCTTATTAAAACTTTAATTCAAAAGTGGGCAATACGGGTATGGTTGCTTTTCTTTTGATGTGTGGATTCTATATTTGTATGTTTTAGTTATTTTGGGTCTATTCGTGAGTAGATATCTCTCTATTAAAGCCTTTTTAGACTAATTTTTACCATTTGAGGTAGGTTATGGTTTAACTTCCTTCATATTGGGTTAGATAGTTAATTGTGATATAAAATCATGTTATGGGTGTGGGAACTAATCATGAAATTGATTTATTATTGTGTTGTGCCCATGTAGAGGCCTATGTTGTTGGTATTTGGTGGTTTTGAGACATTATTTGCTATGTGTGATCGTGTGGGGTCTTATGTGATATTGTTGTCCTTGTGTATGTCTATTTTATTATACCTTTTTCTAGTGAAAAAGCCTAAATTAGAATTTTTGTGGTATCAATAGCATATTGTGTATATTTTGCTCTACTGGCATATGGATTATATTAGATCATAGATGATTGGCATATAGACCAGATTTTGTCTCACATGGATTGGTACATTGGTTGGATATGTAAATTCTCGTTCTTGTTGGATGTGAGCATTACATCCTCATATCATAGACATTCAATAAACATTGGTACCACCATGGAAATATTAGAAATATTGTCTTTTTCTAACAAAAAATATGACATCTTTAAATACCCTTTGGTGGTATATATGCCAGAGAGGAGTTATGATATTGAATTGGTATTGGATATTGTATTCTATATGGGTTTATGAAGCTCTTATGGGTCCTACCTCGGGAGCACAGCTCAGTAGGTGTACGGAGGTTGCGCGATAGCATCATGCATCATATCATCATCCTCTTCATTAC
>NW_025856775.1:0-2616 GCF_002878395.1 Capsicum annuum
GATGTAAAAGAAAATTTAATAAATATAGATGAATATATGTCAAATAATGAAAGTATATACTCTATTAGAAGCATGGAAGTCTTTGAAGAAGAAATAAATAATTATGACTCTTCCGATTCAGGAGAAGAGGAATTTATAAATGAAATAGGATTAGAAAAGACAAACTTAGACTATTATGATTTAGTAAATTTGATATAAGAATATGAGCATGAATTTGAGGAAGGAAAAGAATTAGACAGTAATCAATGTTGTTTTTGTAAGTGATTTTCAAGTAAAAACAAAAGAGCAAAATATAGGAAATGTTACAAGGAAGGATGCATAAAATGTATAGAAAAAACCTTAGAGATCCTAAAAATTCAAAAATCAACAAACAATTTAAGTAATTTTCACAAGAAACAACCTGAACCAATAGTTAAAACACCAGACAATAAAAGTTTAGAATTAGAAGGAAGACTACAAATATTAGAAATGAGAGTTTATAACCTCAAAAAGCATAAAGTGGAAATTACAGAGGAAGACTTATTAGAAGTGAAATTATTAAATACATTTGCTGAAAATAATAGAGTTAGACAGAAAAAATCAATGATGATACCATTTGAAGGAATGGTATGTAATGAAGAAAAGAAAATTAGTACAGTCAAAGTTTTAGCAAGAATAAAAATTCAAGACTATGAGTTCGAGACTATAGCTATATTTGATTCTGGATATACAAGGAGCATTTTAAATAGTAGAATTTTACCAGCAAAACTAATTAAAAAGTTGTCAAAACCTCAAGAATCTATGCAAATGGACGGAACATATAATACCTATACAGACTATATACCAAAAGTAAAAATAAGTTTTATTAATACTTGTGAAAAATTCTACCAACCATCATATACACTTAGTGAAATACTAGTTAGAGATTTAAACATAAAAGAAGACTTTGTGTTAGGATTAGACTTTATGGTACAAAATAATAGAGGATGTTTAGTTACAAAAAATTGGGTAGTATTCGCCAGTAATATCACTCACACACCGGTACAGACACAACCCACTTTAACTAAATATCGTTTTCTTAAGGATAAGCCAGATGAAAACTCAGATGACCAAATAAAACCCGAAACACTACTAGAATGCGATAAAGGAGAAAATTGTACATGTAATGATAATAAAAAGGCAACAATGTATGAAGAATTACAAGATTTATTAGTAGTAGAAGAAATAGAAAAAGACTATACTTTAATAGAAATGGATACATAATTATACAATTTTAAGAAAGGTATACAGCAGATAGGAGTAATAAAAGATCAAAAAGACTTAGAGAAAATAATACAAATCCTAGATAAGCTAGAGATAATCGGAGAAAAACCCCTGCAACATTGGGACTCCAATCAAATTATCTACAAATTAGAAATAATTAATCCAGAATATACTATAAAAACAGCATCTATAGAAGCTACAAATGAAGACCTTAAAGACTTTGAAATACAAATAAAAGAGCTACTAGAATTAGGAATAATTAGAAGATCTACATCAAGACATAGGTCAACAGCTTTCATAGTAAGAAACCATAGTGAAATAATAAGAGAAAAAGCTAGAATGGTAAGAAATTACAAAAGACTAAATGACAATACTGTAATAGATGGATATAAATTACCAGACAAAACAGAATTAATAAATAGAATACAAGGAAGAAAAGTATTTAGCAAATTTGATTGTAAATCTGGATATTGGCAGATTAAAATGCTTGAAGATAGTATAGAATGGACAGCTTTCACATGTCCAGAAAGACATTTTGAATGGTTGGTCATGCCGTTCGGATTAAAGACGGCTTTTCTAATTTTTCAAAGATAAATGGATAGTATTTTTAGAGACTATAAAAATTTTGTATTAGTTTACGTAGATGATATTTTAGTCTTTAGTAATAATATGAGAGAACATTTAGGACATTTACAACAAGTTTTTAAATTATTTATAGATAATGGAATAATAATAAGTAGAAAGAAAATGAAATTATATAAAAATAGTATTAATTTTTTAGGAGTAATTATTAGAGATGGTAGAATAAAATTACAACCACACATAGCTAAAAAGGTCTTAGAAATGCTAGATAAATTAAACAAGACTAAGGATTTACAAAAAATTTTAGGACTTTTAAATTATGCTAGAGCTTTCATCAAAGACTTAGGTAAAGTAGCAGGACCGTTATATTCTAAAATAGGATCAACAGGCCAAAAAACATTTAATACTGAAGACATAAAATTAGTCCAACAACTTAAAAGCATGATACAAGACATCCCAAACTTAACGTTATCATTAGAAATGAATTATTTAATAGTCAAGACAGATGGAAGCCTTCAAGGATGGGGAGAAGTATTATACGGAAAACCTAACAAATATAGTGATAAAAAGGATGAAAAATTTTGTGCTTATTCAAGTGGAAAATATAAAGAAAAGGGAAAATTAAATAGCATAGATGCAGAGACATTAGCAGTAATTTATGGTTTGAATAGTTTTAAACTTTATATATTAAATTTGCCCGAAATACTAATAAGAACAAACTGCGAGGCTATAGTAAAGTTTTATAAAAAAATAAAAGATAAGAATAGTAGTAAAAGGAGATGGTTAAATTTC
>NW_025856776.1:0-2406 GCF_002878395.1 Capsicum annuum
TTCACAATAAACTATTTTCTAGAAATTATAAATAGAGATAGATGCAAGTCTCTGGGCAAAAGCTCGTTGGGTTCATGTGGATCAGTGGGTTATAGTGTAGACCCACCTCTGCTTGTTACCTCCCATCACGAGCATATGTATCAGGCGATGTTCGAGCTAACTTGGATGCACTTTGGACTTATCGTCGAGTACTTAATTATTACCTTCCTAGTTTTGGATTCATAGACAACACTTTAGGTTCTGTCGTCACTCGATTGAATCTTCAGATTTCGCTTCCATCTTCTTCCTGAGAGTAGAGATTACAAAAGAACAGACATTACAATATTTAGTTGAAAGATAAACATTTGTGGGCAGGTAAAAGGAATCTACTTCAAGTGACGAACATAAATGAGTATCTGAATATTACTATTACTATTAAGTTAAGATGGAAAGAGAGCAGTAGAGTTAATTAGTTATACAGCTAGCTAGCGCCACAAGACAAACCTTAGAAATGAACCGCTGATGTATCCATTCATTCAGATCATCTACTTTTACTTCGTCATCATCGTTCACAATTTCGAGACTCGGTGTACTGACAGGGACAAACGTCTTCATTGCAAGGCAACCATGAATCTGCACTCCTCTGAGAAATGGAAATTCAAGAGTATGCTTTGTAAGAATGAAATGCCCCAGCTCTGGCAAATTGTAAAGCTTCAACTCTTCCAACCGGCGAAATAAGGTATCATTTGTCATGATTTCATCTCCTTGTTGTTCCTCTTCTGTAATCACTTCTTCCATTGATTGGCAAAATACTATCCATAGTGTTCGGAGATTCAGAAGACTTCTGGCCACTGATGGAGAGCATAGAGCAGTTATGTTGTTGGCCCTCCAGATAGATAGCGCTTCCAGGTTGGGACAAGAAACCTCCAAAAATTGACAAGGTATCAACTCCATTTCTGATGTCTTGCAAATAATTAATAAAATTCTAATTTGTGGTGTGTCTTTTAATATTATTTTATTATTACAGTAGTTCAATCATTTTTAGACTAAATCATTACATATCATTAAAATGTAAATATATGAATATAATATATATATATATATATATATATATATTAGTTAAAAAATCGATATAGTTGATTTGGTTTGATTTTGATAAAAAGTGAACCAAAACGTTCCATACACACACAGTCTCTCTAACCGTGCATTTAAAATAGAGGGGTATTTTATAAGAAATTCCCAATGGCTACTCTATTATACTTCAAAAGAATTTGAAATTATAAGTTAGAAAATACTTTATTAATAACAATGAAAAAACACACACAATTAATTAACCAAAAAATCAAAAAAAAATTCACACTCCACCACTACCAGCACCCTCCTCCCAAAAAAGAAAAGATATTTTAATTTTATTTTTTTAAAAAAAATAGTTTTTTTTTCTTACCCCACCTTCAAACCCCCACCTTTCACCCCCCCCCCCCCCCCCCCCTCCAAAAAAAAATAAAATAAAATAAAATTAATAATAATTAAATTAGTTTTACAAATAAAAATTCATAAGTTTTTTTCCTTATCCCACCTCTACCACAAATTTTGACACACACACACTCCCAACCTACCAACCCCCTCCTCAAAAAAAATATTTAATTTTTTTTTAAAAAAAATTAAACTTTTTTCTTACCCTATTCGCTCCCATTGTTTTCTTACTTGAATAATAAAAACAAGAATATAAGTAAGAAACAATTTATTTTCCTAAAAATTATTTTCCTCCTCCATAACAAACACACCCTACAAAAAAAAAAATTTGGGAACAAAAATTATTTTTTAAAAAAGTATTTTCTACTCTTTAGCTAAACACTAGCTAAAATATATATTTTTAAAAACATTCACCAACCAAACATCTAGAAAACATTTTCCGAAAAATATTCTTCATTCACCAATAAAACATAAGAAATAAGTAAGAAACCAACTTATTTTCGATGAAAATATTTTCCTTCATTCCAAACACACCCTAAGTGATAAGTTGAAAAGCCAAAAGTGCTTATTTAGCAAGTTGAGGTGTTTACTCAAATAAAAGAAGTATTTTAAAAAGCATCTTCAAAATAGCTTTCTTTAAGATCTTTTAAAACGACAGAGAATGCAAGATGAAATGAAAAAAAACAAATCCACATATTAGTTGTTAAATATAATGAAAGAAGAATTTAGATCGAGACGTAAATTTAAAATTTGAAATTTATAGAAATCTCCAATGACCTCAAGGTAATATACAATAATAATCGTGTTCAAAATCAAGGAATCTCTAGATATTACTAACACATATAAAAAGTCTATGAAAAAAAGTTATTAAGTTCACGTCAATCCTTGGATTATAATATTGTAGATTCACCTATGTTTGTTACCTCTGTCAACATACGAATCAGGTGAAAAAAA
>NW_025856777.1:0-1782 GCF_002878395.1 Capsicum annuum
TTGAATTTTGTTTGGTTTTGATATTTAGTGACTTGAAAATGGTTCAGCGTAAAGAATTTAAAGGGAATTTTTTTCTTTGAATGTGGATTTGCTTTGATACCTAGTCATATCAAAATGGTTAAGTGTCCAGACTTTGAATTAAATTTATTCTTTTGAATGTGGTTTGGTTGGTTACTAATTCACTTTAAAATTGTTAGGTGTAGAGACTTAAAAAAGGAATTTTTTTTCTTTTGAATGTGGTTTGGTTTTGATACTTAGTCATTTGAAAATGGTTAAGTATAGGAACTTTAAAGAGGATTTTTTGTTTTGAATGTGGTTTGGTTGGTGACTTAGTTACTTGAAAATGGTTAAGTGAAGGGTCTTAAAAGGGAATTTTATATTTTGAATGTGGTTTGGTTTTGATACTTAGTCATTTGAAGATGGTTAAGTGTAGAGACTTTAAACGAGATTTTGTGTTTTGAAAATGATTTGGTTTTGATACTTAGTCACTTGAAAATGGTTAAATGTAGGGAATTTAAGGGGTATTTTGTGTATTGAATGTGGTTTTGTTGGTGATTTATTTACATGAAAATTGTTAAATGTAGGGAGTTTAAAGGGGATTTTTTGTTTTGAATGTGGTACTTGAAATTGGTTAAGTGTATGAACTTTAAAGGGAATTTTTAGTTTTGAATACAGTTTGGTTTTGATACTTAGTCTCACAAAAATGGTTATGTGTCGGGAATTTAAAGGGAATTTTGTGTTTTGAATCTGGTTTGGTTGGTGACTTAGTTACGTTAAATTGGTTAAATGTAGGGACTTTAAAGGATAGTTTTAGTTTTGAATTTGGTTTTAGATTTTATTTTGAATTTGGTTTGGTTTTGATACTTAGTCACTCGAAAATGGTTCAGTGCAAACACTTTAAAGGGGATCTTTTGCTTTGAATGTGGTTTTGTTTTTATACCTAGTCACTTCAAAATGGTTAAGTGTAGGCATTTTAAATGAAATTTTTTGTTTTGAATGTGGTTCTGTTGGTGACTAAGTCACTTGAAAATTGTTAGGTGTAGAGACTTAAAATACGACTTTTTTCTTTCGAATGTGGTTTGGTTTTGATACTTAGTCATTTGAAAATGGTTAAGTATAGGGACTTGAAAGGGAATATTTTATTTGAATGTGGTTTGGTTAGTTACTTAGTCACCTGAAAATGGTTAAGTGTAGGAACTTTAAAGGGAATTTTTTGTTTTAAATGTGGCTTTGTTTTGATAATTAGTAACTTGAAAATGGTTAAGTGTAGAGACTTTAAACGAGATTTTGTGTTTCGAATATGATTTGATTTTTGATACTTAGTAACTTGAAATTGATTAAGTATAGGGACTTAAAAGGAGATTTTTTGTTTTGAATGTGGCTTGGTTGGTGACTTAGTTACTTAAAAATGGTTAAATGTAGGGACTTTAAAAAGGATTTTTTTTTTCAATGTGGTTTTGTTTGATACTTAGTCAATTTTAATTGGTTAAGTGTACGGACTTTAAACAGGATTTTAAGTTTTGAATGTGGTTTATTTATGCACTTAGTCAATTGAAAATGGTTTAGTGTAATAACTTTTAATGTGATTTTTAGTTTTAAATGTGGTTTGGTTTAGATATTTAGTCACTTAAAAATGGTTAAGTGTAGGGACTTTAAAGGAATTTTTTATTTGGGGTGTGGTTTTATTTTGATACTTAGTCACTTGAAAATGGTTTAGTGTAGAGACTTTAAAGGTGATTTTGAGTTTTGAATGTAGTTTGGTTTTGATACTTGGTCACTTGA
>NW_025856778.1:0-1888 GCF_002878395.1 Capsicum annuum
AATTATTGTTTAAGTTTCAAGATAATATCTAAAGGTGTTTTCATGAAGTATATGTGTCATTAGTTGAAATCCATGAACTTTATGTGGTTTAAAATATGAAAATTCATGAAAACACACCTAAGCTAAAAAAAAAATGCATGCAAAGTGTTTGATAAAATGCTTAAGGTAATAAGATTCGTGTCCCATGATTTAATAGTGATTAAATGACAAGTCCATGCTCTATACTTTATGATTTCACATGAATTCCACGTGATTGATATGCATCATTGTTGTGATATGGATTGAACATGATATTGAAGCTATGCAAGTGTACACATGTTGTATGAATTTCCCTTCCATACGTAAGATGTTGAGAACTATGCTTAGTGTGAAATCCCCTACTTATGACATGGTGAATTGTGGACTCCATTTCTTTTATGATCAAGTCAGTTATGTGTGTCAATTTCCTTCCATCGAGTCCTGGGGGTACTTGTACCCAAAAAATATAGTTGTGTACCTAGAGCTATGTCACGTTATCATGATAATCTCAATCAAGCCATGATCTATAGAACTCAGTTAGTCATGTGACTCAGGAAATCTCAGAAATCTCATGATCTCAATAAATTCTCAGATAGTAGTACTATTCCATCAGTCAACGAAAGTCAGTTACTCAGTCCATGTACAGCCAGTTAAATCATGATTCAGTCTCTTCAGATAGGAGTAGAATTTAGCACCAAGTGAACCCAAGGATGGGAAGTCACCTGGCAGTTTAGGGTGTGATTCTTAAAGGTCATCCTTGTGTTCCAGAACTACATAGCCAGCGTAGGTTGAGACATCTTAACCTGCCAAAGTAGGGTTGATGAGGTGGCTTAACCTGTCAGTTTAGGGTTCCCACCATTCTCATTTGAGTACCTGCCAGCTAAGGGTCACTCACAGTTATTCTTGCCAGTGGCGCGGTATTGACACTCCTCCAGTCGGGGCAGAGATTGGACCCCAACTTAGCTATATGAATTATTAGGTCATGCCGGTTAAACAACTACCTCCCAAAGTTTTAGTATTAGTCTCAGTAAAAGAAATCAGATAGTTATTTAATATATCAGGACTATCAGATATAGTCAATTCAGTCATAGTACGGAACTCAGGTAGTTCCCTCAGATTCAGTTCTGTCAGACATAGTCATCCATGTATTCAGAATTCTAGTATCAGTCATGTTGGATATCAGTAAACCATGTATTAGCATACAGATCTAGATATCACGTATTAACGATCTCAGTTACTATGTATGCATACTTACACTCTCACGTTCATATTAGTCAGTCAGTTAGCATTGCTCATGCATGTAAACCTTTTGTATTTAGCCTACCCCACTCGTATACTCAATACTTTCAGTTGTACTGATGCATTTGCGCTATGGTGTTTTTTTTATGTTACACCATAGGTTCAGAGTCATGAGTTCCAGATCAGCAGTAGCAGTAGCATTCCAGTACACAGAGTGGTAGTGAGTCCCCATCCATCCGAGGATGATATTATTTTATTTCACTCATTATTTTAGTTTAGTTTTGTTAGACGGGGTTAGTTGGAGACATGTTCCTTCAACTCCTTATTTTAGACAGTATTTAGAAGCTTTCAGATTTAGTTCAGATTTGATTCAGACCTTAATTGTTTTAGGTATTTATCGCCTATATGAATGTTATGTTTTGTCAGACACTTTATTCAGTTGAACCTTATGGCCTATTGTTCACGTTTTTCCATACTTTACATGTATATTATGTAGTGTATAGGTACAGATATCAGTCATGGGTTATCTTGTGGTCCTTCGGGGTCATAAGCACCGTGTAGCATTCCGGTTTAGAAAATCGGGATGTTACAAACTTGGTATCAAATCCTAAGGTTCAATAGAGTCCTAGGA
>NW_025856779.1:0-4580 GCF_002878395.1 Capsicum annuum
GGATACCTCAGAAATCTCTTGATCTCAGTTAATTCCCAGATAATAGTACTATTCTGTCAGTCAATGGAAGTCAGTTACTCAGTCCATATACCGTTAGTTAAATCATGTTTAGTATTTTTAGATGAGAGTAGAAGTTAGCACCGAGTGAACCTAACGATAGAAACTCAACTACTAGTTTAGGGTGTGATTCTTTGTAATCATCCTTGTGTTTCGGAACTACGTAGCCAGCGTAGGTTGAGACGTCTTAACCTGTCAGATTAGGTGTAACACCCCAACGTCTTCTTAGCTATATTCCATCCATTGAAAGTCCAAGCATTAGATTTTAGAATGATCTAAAATAATGTTAATCAGGAATTTCCTAGATTTAATGTTAATCAGGAATTTCCTCGATTTCAACCTTTCATTATGTAGATGACTTAATTAGCTTTCCAATGATATAAGATTTGCCCAAAATGGACCCTCGGTAAAGAAGTTAGGAATAATTTAAAGTTTCAGTCATAAACATCGTTATTTTGGTGTCTAGCACATCGCGGAGAGGGTCAAATTGAGAATTGTCAGATTTCAGTAGCACTCCGCGATGGTGGTACATCACAGAGGAACTCAATTTTCCACTCGCCAAATTACAGTGGACCACCGCGATTGTGGTGCGTTGCGGTGGCACCTGAAATTGGGGTTTTAAGTTCAAATTTCAAGTTTTATTTAGGAGTTATTAAGGGCAATTTTGACTTTTCTCTAGCCTGTAAAACCATCCAAACAAAGGATTTGGGATATGTTTGAGTAACTTAACCCTACTTTCATCAAAATCAGCAAGAATCCTCTCTAGAGCTTCAAACAAGAACTTCAAGAAACTCAAGATTCAACCATGGGTTTTCAATATCAATTGAAGATTCGAAATCTCCAGATCATAGGCTTCAAGAAACACCCATTGTTTTTCTATTTTGAGGTATACAAGGTTTTTCTAAAAACTCATGGGCATAGAAATCATGATTTTAAGAAAGGGTTTTTCAAATTTATGAATACTTTCATATTTTAGAAATCTTGATGGTATTGTTTCGGTCTTTTGACCATCTCCAAATTGATTTTAAATTTTATATATACGTATGCATATATTTTATGATTTATGAATGAATTGAGAGCATGACGCACATGAATCCCTCTCTTCGTATGATTTTCCCAATTTTCTTATGATATAGATTGTTTTGAATGTATCTTGAAAAACATGAAATAAAATATCTTGATTAATGCTACAAATTGATATATGGTTTTGAATTTGAAAGAGCGGGTTATGCATATTGATAAATGTTGAAAATATTCATATAATGAAAGAGTGCATGATTTTGCCAAAAGCACATGACCACCATATGTTTAACAATCTCAGCATAGTTTTTACTTGTGTTCTCGAAACATGAAATCTTTTATATTTTTTGTATGTTTGGATGGTCTGGACTATGTTTTAATGAAATAATTATGCATGATGCATTATGGCTCAGAAATAGGACCTGCAAGTCTTGGTGTGAAGACACCAATTCAAATTATGCCATGATAATTCATATTAGATTTAATGCATGTTTGAAATCTAACTTTTCAGATGTTGAAACTAGAAACATGCATGATTTAGAACAGGATAAAATTGGGCATAAAGAGAGTTTAGTTGGTTCCCCAAAGAAGGCATGAGTATTAAACAACTCATCGCCCAAAACTGTGATTTGTCGATCCGAGTTTATTTATTACGTTGGCCTAGAGCCCTGTGGCGTATTAGATTCAGAAACTCTAACTCTTGTGGCACACTTGGGTTGGGGGCTTCCTCGCAGATTCAGTGGTGGATTCCATACCGCCCATGGAATATCAGAATTGTAGGGGAGTGCCACCTAACTCAAAAGTAATATACATATCACAACTTGCATTGACAGGCAGTTTACATGTTTTGCAGAAATGCACCCATGTTTTTTGAAAGCTACTTGATGTATAATGTTTTGACAAAGTTGTCTTCCAAACTATTTTATTTACATATAAGATTTATTTTGGATTTCTTTGCGTACCAGTACATCTATATTTACCCCCCCTCCCTCCAGGTTCTGAGGCTTAGTCTAGGGGTCCAGAAAGCCGTAGATTTATCAGACAGAGTTGCAGTGATTAGTTTGTAAGCCTTCTCTATTCTAGAAGGCCCGTCTATCAGATCATGTCCCTTATCATCATTTTGGTATACTAGGGGTTTTTTCCCAGTTTTCAGACAGTTGTCATATTTTCCTCTAGTAGATATTTTGCAGACTGAGTCAAATGTTATTAGATGTAGTTGATTTTCAAATTTTATACTTATGTTGAATTCAGAATTGACCATGTTTTCATAGCAGATTATGTTTCCGCATATTCTTTATTTATATAAATGTGTGCATGTTTACCAAATAAAAAGGGACATTCTGGGCCCTCAGAGTTCGGGATTTCCATCACGGCTAGGCCCTAGTTCAGGTCATGACAAACTTGGTATCAAAGCACGGTTAATGGTCCCAGGGTGTTTGCGAAATCCCATTGGGTAGAGTCTTATTTATGAGTGTATAGTGCGCCACACTTATAAGCAGGAGACTGCTAGGCATTTAGGAATGTTTCTTTTTTTTTGTGATTTAGTTCGTGCTTTAGATTCTAATTTGTCCCCTAATCAATGATCTCTTGCATTTTAGAAAAACAAATTATGCCTCCCCGTCACACCAAGGTTAATGCTCAAGAGGACGAAGTCCGTCCCACTCACAGGATGAGGACACATAACAGAGCTCATACTCCAGAACCTATCCCTACTCTGGGAGTCCCTCCAATCCTAACCAGTCCACCTAGGGCTCTTCAGACTAATGTTAACCGTCCCTCAACTACTCAGAGGGATATTTCGAATATAGAATTTAGACAATCTATTCATATGCTGACACGGTTGGTAGTTAATTAGGACCAACGATAAAAAAATATTGGGTCTGCACCTATTATATCTGAAGCTACTAAGGTGGGTCAGTTAATGAGAATGAACCCACCTAAGTTTACTGGCACTAAGGTAGAAGAGGATCCGCAAGAGTTCATCGATGAACTGAAGAAGATTTTAGAGTGATGCATGTGGATTAAGTGGAAGGTGTTCAGCTAGCGACATACCAGCTAAAGGATGTAGCAAATTGATGATATAATGAGTGGTAAGAGGTAAAGGGTGACAGTGCTGAGCCCACAGTGTGGAACGAGTTGGTGGAAGCTTTTCTTGACCGGTCCTTTCCTCTAGAGTTGAGGAAAGACAAAGCGGAGGAGTTTATGAACCTTAAGCAGGGTAAGATGAGTTATGCTTCTGAGAAAATGAGTAGTATGAGGGCCCAAATGAGAAAGTTTGCTTCGGACTTTCAGATGATCTGGTGCTTGAATGTCAAGGGGTGATGCTAAATAGGCTATTGGACTTTTCTAGGATAACAGTCCACATACATCAGGTTGAGGAGGAGAAGAAGAATATAGCCAAGTCCAGAGAGAAGGACAGGCAGGCGAAGAGAGACAGATCAATGGATCAGAACCCCAATCAGCAGCAGGATAGTAATTAGGGTAACAAATGGCAAAAGAAAATGTTTTAGGGCAAGAAGCAGTCTGCAGCTAGCACCCCAGTTCCCAGACCTTCAGTTGATAGACGATCTCAGAGTTTTTAGGCTAGCCAGGGATCCAGAGGTTAAGATAATCAGTCGTAAGATAGTGTGGCTCAGCAGTACTGTTCTTTTCTGCAATGTTAGACTTATGGTAGGCATCATCCAGGAAGGTGTCAGTTGGGCTCGTTGGCATGTTATTTATGTGGTCAGACTGGCCACTTCTAGAGAGAATGTCCCTCTACTGGGAGGAATGTTGGTGAAGCTAAGTCTCAATAAAACTCTTCTGCACCACCACCACCTTAAAAGGGCACCAATTCAGCTGGCGGGAGTAGTCACAACCGGTTGTATGGTCTGACTAAGTGCTAGGAGGTGGAAGCCTCACCAGACCTAGTCACTGGTATGTTACAAATCTTTTCCCATGAGGTACATGTATTTATTGATCCCGGGTCTAACTTATCTTATGTTACCCCATATGTGGCTATTGGTTTTGGGTTTGAACCCGATGTAATTGCTGAAACTTTCTCTGTTTCCACTCCGGTGGGAGATTCAACTATGGCTAGAAGGGTGTACAAAAATTGTGTTGTGTCTGTTCTTAGTAGGGATACTGTAGCAGATCTCATAGAACTTGATATGGTTGCTTTTGATGCTATCCTAGGGATGGAAAGGCTCCATCGGTGTTATGCCACACTAGACTGTAGGACCCAAAATATTACCTTTTTTTTTCTGAATAAGCTAGCAATGGAGTGGGATAAGAATTCCTTAAAAACTAAAGGGAACTTCATATCTTATCTCAGAGCCCATAAACTTATTTCCAAGGGTTGCTTGTACTATCTTAGTTGATTTAAAGATTCTAACGCCAAAAGTCTCCCCCTTAAGTCTGTCCCAGTAGTAAATGAATTCCCAGAAGTTTTTCCAGATGATCTCCCAAGAATTCCGCTAATAGTGAGATAGATTTTGGCATTGATGTGTTGCCAGATACCCATC